>NC_090646.1:117464074-117756574 GCF_040937935.1 Hyperolius riggenbachi | reverse complement strand
ATCTGGATGTGACGCAAAGCAGCGTTTTAAGGGCAGAAATCCCAAAGGTAGTTATATATGCAGTGAGGTGAGTTCACTGAACACAAAAAGTAGCTATATGCAGTCAGCTGAGTTCACTCAACCCAAAGGTAGTTATATATGCAGTGAGGTGAGTTCACTGAACACAAAAGGTAGCTATGTGCAGTGAGGTGAGTTCACTCAACCCAAAGGTAGTTATGTGCAGTGAGGTGAGTTCACTGAACACAGAAGGAAAGCTATGTGCAGTGAGGTGAGTTCACTCAACCCAAAGGTAGTTATATATGCAGTGAGGTGAGTTCACTGAACACAGAAGGTAGCTATGTGCAGTCAGCTGAGTTCACTCAACCCAAAGGTAGTTATATATGCAGTGAGGTGAGTTCACTGAACACAAAAGGTAGCTATGTGCAGTGAGGTGAGTTCACTCAACCCAAAGGTAGTTATATATGCAGTGAGGTGAGTTCACTGAACACAGAAGGTAGCTATGTGCAGTGAGGTGAGTTCACTCAACCCAAAGGTAGTTATGTGCAGTGAGGTGAGTTCACTCTACAGAAAAAGTTAGATATGCAGTGAGGTGAGTTCACTCAACTTAAAAGGTAGTTATATGAAGTGAGGCAAGTTCACTCAACACAAAAGGTAGTTAGTTATGTGCAGCGAGGTGGGTTCACTCAACACAAACGTAGGTGTATGCAGTGATGAGGTGGGTTAACTAAACACAACAGGTACTAGTAGTAAGTAAATGCAGTACTGGGTAGGTAGTACAATGTGCAGCTCCCTGTCACACACACAGGTGTAACTGAATGTGCTTCTGAATGCTGGTGGGCTGCTGGCAGTGATACACACACATTATGAATTAGCAATGCTGTCTAAGCAACACAAGTGTATCACACACACAGGTAGTAGTCACTGAATGTGCTGCTGCTGCTGGCAGTGCCAGTGGGACACACAGTATGAATTAGCAATGCTGTCTAAAAAACCACAAGTGTCTCACACACACAGGTAGTAGTCACTGAATGTGCAACTGCTGCTGGCAGTGGGACACACAGTATGAATTAGCAATGCTGTCTAAACACACAAGTGTCAGTTTCAAACACAGAAAAAAAAATTGATCACAGCAGGATGAGCTCTGAAAAGAGCTTTTCTGGGGCGCTATTATAGCAATAAGATTCAGCTAAGCAAGATAAGAAGGCAAGAGCCTGACTAATCTGTCCCTAGGAGAACAAGTCTGGAGCAGCTGTCCCTATTCTGTCTCTAGCAGGCACACGAGTGAGGCTAATGGCTGCCGGAGCCTACCTTATATAAGGGGGGGGGGGGGGCTCCAGGGCTTAGTGTAGCCTGATTGGCTACAATGCGCCTGCTGACTGTGATGCAGAGGGTCAAAGTTGACCCTCATAGAGCATTATGGGGCGAATCGAACTTCCGAGAAAGTTCGCCTTAGCCTGCGAAGGCGAACCACTCGAAGTTCGCCTGGAACCGTTCGCCGGCGAACCGTTCGGCCCACCTCTAAATGAGGGTTCAAATGTAAGCACTGCATTAATGCTGTCATAAAACTGTACATTCCTATCCAGCTCTTTTTACACATGTTTTAAAATGTCTGGGTAGAGCAGTTGTGAAATAAACCACACCTATGCATATCGCTAAAGAGGGAAAAGTGCTAGTCATCATAACTATGCTAAGCACTGCACGTCTTCAAAGAAAAAAATGTTTTATATTAGTTCCAAAAAAGATGACACACTTCCTGGCTATTCTGTTAATCACCAAATGAAACGATTTCCAAATAAGCACAAAGTATTACGGGATGCTGAACTTTTATTCCATGCTATTAAAGCCAACAATATATTTATTTAGAGATCACTTTAATGCGCTGGGTCTTTGCCAAGAGTCCAAAGGATCGTCATTTAGCAAGTAAAAGCTTGTAGAATTTTACAGTCACGGGGCTCAAGAATATTATCACATTTTCCCCAGACTTCTTTTAATATGGCGGCCAATGAAGTCAAGCAGGATGTTTACCTTTAAAAAAATTATGAGGTATTGATCACATGGTATCCCACTGGACACGATTGGAGAGTTTGGAAATCATGCGCTAAACAATGCCGAGATATGTTCTTTAGTTTGTAAATGTCATTAAAGTCAGTGTCATTCTCATGCTCCATAATGCCTATAGAATAAAGGCACTCCTACTTCACATGCTGAAAAAATATAAGTTTTAATGTAGGTTGAGTATAAAAACTCACAGCCAATCAAAGCTCTCAAATCCTGTAAAGGGTGTCAGAGTTCTTGTCTAGATGTTGTTATTTTTAATTTGCAGACACTTGATCCTGTTGACCGCTGTTTCTGCCCTGCTCCCAATCAGTGGAAATGTTCCATCCTGTCTGATTGATAATTTTAGGCCAAAATATTTGTAAATCACCATTAGCAACTTTATCAAAACAAGTGCAAAAAAAAAACTGGAGCAAAAGTGAAACAACATCCCCGGCAACCAAATTATACAAAGAGATGTCGCTGCGAGCAGCGGGTCTTGTACTACTTCCGCAATGTTCCGGAGTAGTACGCCTGTCCGTGACTGCACACGCAGTGCGCGTCGTTGCAATCAGGGACGCACACCAGGCCAGGGCATGCGTACTAAAGGAAGCATGCAGACACGGGCAGGCGTACTACTCTGGACATTGCGACCCGGAAGTACTACGCGGCCAGAATGTCCATAGAGATTCACTGGCGAGCTGTTCGCTAGCATCTCTAATTATACACCGGGTGCTGCTAGAGCCGCAATTAATGTAGTGGTCCATGAAGCGCCCACATTTTAAGCCTCGACCAGCAGGGTCCCAGCAGTCAAATAACGTAAGTCTGGTTGCTTTCTGCAGCTGCTTCACTTTTGCTTTGGTCTTCTTTGCACTTCTTAATAAATCTCCTCTGGGGAATCTTGCCTAAGGGAAACGGATCAGCTCACTGCCAACTGAGATCACAGATTAGGTAAGCATCTTTATTATAAACTTGTTAGACAAATCATTATGCCAAGAAACAATGATGAGAGACAATGCTAAGAGACAAGAGACAATGCTAAGCCCAGTTGTGTAACCAGTTATTACTTTAACTATGTCTTAAATTTTACAACTTAGCAATGAATCAGTTTTCTCCCAGGAGATTGTTTTTTCATTCTATTTGCAAAATATTTAACTGAAAAGTAGCTAAGAAAAATAACATCAGATTCAAGTTAATTTGGAACAGCTGGTTCTAAAGCAAACATGAAGTAAGGAAACTCATTTCAAGCTTAATACTGACCACTATAGAGCTTTCTCATTTCTCTGTGCTGCCCATTGTTCCTGTGCCATCTCCTGTTAAAGAGACTCTGTAACAAAATGTTCAGCCTTATTTTGTCTATCCTATAAGTTCCTATACCTGTTCTAATGTGGTCTGTCTTACTGCAGCCTTTCCTAGTTGCACAGTGGCTGTATTATCTCTGTTATATAATCTAATCTTCATTCCTTTGTCAGCTTTGTTAACTCAGGCTGGAATGTGCTGCTCTTCTTGTGATAGGCAGAAGTTATACACACCCTCTCCAAGCCCCATCCAGGCTCTATATGAGTCACAGACTGAGCTTCTCTCAGCCGATCACATGCTGGTTAGCAGCCATGTTTTTTGTTTGTAAACACTGCCTAAAACTGGCAATTACAAGCCAGGATTGCAGCAGGGAGTGGCAGAAACAGCATAGAGGGGACCAGGAGAACATAATGAATAGAATGATATGCTTTTTATTGTAAGCATTTTTAGAGTACAGATTCGCTTTGAAATTACTAAATCTGCTAGCACTTCGGGAGTCTTTGAGTTCTTCCAAACATGAACACACCCATACTGTGTACACACACAGGGCTGGCCAAGGCCAGAGAGGCTCCAGCATCAGGGCGCAGTGTAGAAGGGGGCGCACAACTCACTCAGATATCATTCCCCTATTGTGTTTGAAGCAGAGAGAAATAAGAAAAGGGGATACATGGCAGTGACTGCAAGCCAGATAACTAGAGATTAAGGTGCTGGGGGGTTGGGGGCCCTCTTAGTCTAATAGCAATCAGTGTGTGATGGCTGGGGTGGGAGGGATGGAGGGGCGCACTTTGGTGTCTCAGCCTTGGGTGCTGAAGGACCTTGTCCCGCCTCTGTACACACGAGTCTAGGCATGTGCATGTTCATCTTTAGAAAGTACTTCCAAAGGTTTCCCAAAGGCTCCTGAAGTGACATTTGACTTAACAGGTTGAAGAGGTTTAATGGGGGAGGTGCAGGAATGACAACCAGCACGGAGGAACGGAAAGGTTCTACAGAAAAGGTTCTACGGTATCCAGAGTAGTGTTGGGCGAACATCTAGATGTTCGGGTTCGGGCCGAACAGGCCGAACATGGCCGCGATGTTCGGGTGTTCGACCCGAACTCCGAACATAATGGAAGTCAATGGGGACCCGAACTTTTGTGCTTTGTAAAGCCTCCTTACATGCTACATACCCCAAATTTACAGGGTATGTGCACCTTGGGAGTGGGTACAAGAGGGAAAAAAATTTAGCAAAAAGAGCTTATAGTTTTTGAGAAAATTGATTGTAAAGTTTCAAAGGAAAAATTGTCTTTTAAATGCTGAAAATGTCATGTTTCTTTGCACAGGTAACATGGTTTTTACCGCCAGGCAGTCATAAATGTAATAAAGAGAAGAGGTTCCATAAACAGGGACCGGTAACGCTAACCCAGCAGCAGCAGCAGCACACGTGATGGAACAGGAGGAGGCGCAGGAGGAGAAGGCCACGCTTTTTGAGACACAACAACCCAGGCCTTGCATGAGGACAAGAAGCGTGCGGATAGCATGCTTTTTACCGCCATGCAGTCATAAATGTAATAAAGATAAGAGGTTCAATAAACAGGGACCGGTAACGCTAACCCAGCAGCAGCAGCAGCACACGTGATGGAACAGGAGGAGGCGCAGGAGGAGAAGGCCACGCTTTTTGAGACACAACAACCCAGGCCTTGCATGAGGACAAGAAGCGTGCGGATATAGCAGCAATGCTTTTTGCCGCCATGCAGTCATAAATGTAATAAAGAGAAGAGGCTCAATAAACAGGGACCGGTAACGCTAACCCAGCAGCAGCAGCAGCACAGAGCACACGTGACGGAACAGGAGGAGGCGCAGGAGGAGAAGGCCACGCTTTGAGACACAACAACCCAGGCCTTGCATGAGGACAAGAAGCGTGCAGATAGCATGCTTTTTACCGCCATGCAGTCATAAATGTAATAAAGATAAGAGGTTCAATAAACAGGGACCGGTAACGCTAACCCAGCAGCAGCAGCAGCAGCACAGAGCACACATGATGGAACAGGAGGAGGCGCAGGAGGAGAAGGCTACGCTTTGAGACACAACAACCCAGGCCTTGCATGAGGACAAGAAGCGTGCGGATATAGCAATGCTTTTTGCCGCCATGCAGTCATAAATGTAATACAGATGAGAGGTTCAATAAACAGGGACCGGTAACGCTAACCCAGCAGCAGCAGCAGCACAGAGCACACGTGATGGAACAGGAGGAGGCGCAGGAGGAGAAGGCCACGCTTTTTGAGACGCAACCCAGGCCTTGCATGAGGACAAAAAGCGTGCGGATATAGCAATGCTTTTTGCCGCCATGCAGTCATAAATGTAATACAGATGAGAGGTTCAATAAACAGGGACCGGTAACGCTAACCCAGCAGCAGCAGCAGCACAGAGCACACGTGATGGAACAGGAGGAGGCGCAGGAGGAGAAGGCCACGCTTTTTGAGACGCAACCCAGGCCTTGCATGAGGACAAAAAGCGTGCGGATATAGCAATGCTTTTTGCCGCCATGCAGTCATAAATGTAATACAGATGAGAGGTTCCATAAACAGGGACCGGAAACGCTAACCCAGCAGCAGCAGCACACGTGATGGAACAGGAGCAGGCGCAGGAGGAGAAGGCCATGCTTTTTGAGACACAACAACCCAGGCCTTGCATGAGGACAAAAAGCGTGCGGATATAGCAGCAATGCTTTTTGCCGCCATGCAGTCATAAATGTAATACAGATGAGAGGTTCAATAAACAGGGACCGGAAACGCTAAACCATCCCAGATGTTCATTGGTCATGTTACTTGGTTGGGGTCCTGGAGTGTTGCGTAGTCATTTCCAATCCAGGATTGATTCATTTTAATTTGAGTCAGACGGTCTGCATTTTCTGTGGAGAGGCGGATACGTGAACCTTGCAGGCAACGGCATTCTTCAAGCTTCGGGTTATTTTGCTGACCACGTGCTCATGCAACTCAGGCACTGCAGAGCGCGCAAAGTGGTAGCGGCTGGGAACCACGTAACGTGGGATGGCCACTGACATCATGCCCTTGAAGCTGTTTGTCTCCACCACTCGATATGGCAGCATTTCGCAGGCCAGAAGCTTGGCTATGCTGGCTCTTACTGCCACGGCCCGGGGGTCATTTGCTGGCAATTTCCTCTTGCGCTCAAACATCTCCGAGACAGACAACTGAACCGTAGGGCTGCACAACGAAGGGCTGTTGGTTGTTGTGTTTGATGAACACTGGGAGACCTCAAGAGCACTACTCCGGAAAGTGACAGTGTCAGCGTCATCTGATTTTTTGGAATGTTTTGAACCACGCAATGGCTGGGCTACTGCTGCTGCTGAGGCGGGTCTGGTGGTGAGTCTGGTGAACCCAAGGGAGGCAGTGTTGCTGGTGGTACCCTGTCCTGCCGCGTTTGCCCACAGAGTGGGATGTTTGGATAGCATGTGGCGGCTCATGCTGGTGGTGGAGAGGTTGTTAATACTTTTCCCCCTGCTCAGGCGGGTCTTGCACACCTTGCAAATCGCCATGGTAACATCCTCAGTGCAGTCTTCAAAGAAAGCCCAGAATTTGGAGCACCTGCCTTGCTGGCGATTTCTGTTTGCGCCTCTTTTGCCTCTCACTTGAACTTCCACGCTTGTGGTGCCTGAAATTGCGCGCCGCCTACCTTGTGGCACAAGGCGAACTCGTGCAGCAGTGGGTTCTTCAACAGACTCATCTGTGCTGCTGCTACGACGGCGATGTTCTCGTTCACAAACAAAATCTGGGTCTATGTCCACATTGTCCATACCCTCCTCTTCCATCTCCTCAAACTCGTCATATGTCATTGTGGGGGGCCGCCGCCGTGGAGTACAGCTCCCCAGCACAACCGTCAGGGGAAACACCTCTTCCCTTGCCCCTCCCTCTTTCACCGGATTTCTTCCTCATTTCACTTATCCTTACAGTACACGCTGACTGGCAGCAGTACAGTGGCAGTACAGAAATGCTATACAGTGGTGGGTGAGCGGTGTACCACTATTGCCAGCAGCGACACAGAGCACAATGCTATACAGTGGCGGGTGAGCGGTGTACTACTGTTCCCAGCAGACAAAGAGTGGCAGTAAACACAATGCTATATAGTGTGGCTGAGCCGTGTACACAGAGTGGCAGTAAACACAATGCTATATAGTCTGCTATATAGTCACCCCGAACGGGGTGATGTTCTGCAGCACCCGAACAGTGGCGAACACTGTTCGCCCAACACTACTGGGAACGCAGATTTTAGTACCTAAACACACGATACAACATGTTTTCCGGGGTCGGACTCTGAGGCACATACAGATGGTCCCGATCATCATCCTCATCATACAACTCTTCTCCTGAGTCTGACCCACCCACCACCTCTGCCACCCCAACATCCCCAGACACAGTCACAGACCCCTCATCGTCCTCAACATTAACTTGGGATGCTGGCCTGAGCCCGACCTCCTCCTCCACATCAGGCCCCATCATCCCCTCAATGGCAGCCCTCATTAATCGCTCTGGCGCCGGACCGATGGACACAACGTTCTCCTCCGGGGAGGGCTGCTGCTGACCACTGGCTGCTGGGGTGGATGTTATAGCTTGCGTGGGGCGTTGGCTGTTGCTGTTGTTGGGAGTGCTGCTCACAGCGGAGGTCTCTGAGGAACTCATGGTGAGCTCATATAGTGGTTGACGGTGAGTGGAGTATTACTGATCCCAGCAATATACACACTGACTGGCAGAGTACGCAATGCTATATAGTCTGGCTGAGCCGTGTACACAGAGTGGCAGTGAACAATGCTATATAGTCTGGCTGAGCGGTGTACACAGAGTGGCAGTACACACAATGCTATATAGTCTGGCTGAGCCATGTACACAGAGTGGCAGTAAACAATGGTATATAGTCTGGCTGAGCGGTGTACACAGAGTGTCAGTAAACAATGGTATATAGTCTGGCTGAGCGGTGTACACAGAGTGTCAGTAAACAATGGTATATAGTCTGGCTGAGCGGTGTACACAGAGTGTCAGTAAACAATGGTATATAGTCTGGCTGAGCGGTGTACACCGAGTGTCAGTAAACAATGGTATATAGTCTGGCTGAGCGGTGTACACAGAGTGTCAGTAAACAATGGTATATAGTCTGGCTGAGCGGTGTACACAGAGTGTCAGTAAACAATGGTATATAGTCTGGCTGAGCGGTGTACACAGAGTGTCAGTAAACAATGGTATATAGTCTGGCTGAGCGGTGTACACAGAGTGTCAGTAAACAATGGTATATAGTCTGGCTGAGCGGTGTACACAGAGTGTCAGTAAACAATGGTATATAGTCTGGCTGAGCGGTGTACACCGAGTGTCAGTAAACAATGGTATATAGTCTGGCTGAGCGGTGTACACAGAGTGTCAGTAAACAATGGTATATAGTCTGGCTGAGCGGTGTACACAGAGTGTCAGTAAACAATGGTATATAGTCTGGCTGAGCGGTGTACACAGAGTGTCAGTAAACAATGGTATATAGTCTGGCTGAGCGGTGTACACAGAGTGGCAGTACACACAATGCTATATAGTCTGGCTGAGCGGTGTACACAGAGTGGCAGTACACACAATGCTATAGAGTCTGGCTGAGCGGTGTACACAGAGTGGCAGTACACACAATGCTATGTAGTCTGGCTGAGCGGTGTACACAGAGTGGCAGTAAACACAATGCTATATATAGCGTGGCTGAGCGAGGTGCACAGTGGCAGTACACACAATGCTATATAGTCAGGCTGAGCCGTGTACACAGAGTGGCAGTACACACAATGCTATATAGTGTGGCTGAGCGAGCGGTGTACTACTATTCCCAGCAGACACAGAACAGTAAACACAATGCTATATAGTGTGGGTGAGCGAGCGGTGTACCACTATTCCCAGCAGACACAGAACAGTAAACAGAATGCTATATAGTGTGGCTGAACGAGCGGTGTACCACTATTCCCAGCAGACACAGAACAGTAAACAGAATGCTATATAGTGTGGCTGAGCGAGCGGTGTACCACTATTCCCAGCAGACACAGAACAGTGAACAGAATGCTATATAGTGTGGCTGAGCGAGCGGTGTACTACTATTCCCAGCAGACACAGAACAGTAAACAGAATGCTATATAGTGTGGCTGAGCGAGGTACACAGAGTGGCAGTAAACAGAATGCTATATAGTGTGGCTGAGCGAGCGGTGTACTACTGTTCCCAGCAGCGACACACAATGACTGGGGGGGACCCTGGCTAGCGTGGCTGGAGAGCGAACTACCCTGCCTGCCTACCCAAAGCTAAACCCACAGAGAAATGGCGGAGATATGACGTGGTTCGGGTATTTATTTACCCGAACCACGTGACCGTTCGGCCAATCAGAGCGCGTTCGGGCCCGAACCACGTGACCCGTTCGGCCAATCACAGCGCTAGCCGAACGTTCGGGGAACGTTCGGCCATGCGCTCTTAGTTCGGCCATGTGGCCGAACGGTTTGGCCGAGCACCGTCAGGTGTTCGGCCGAACTCGAACATCACCCGAACAGGGTGATGTTCTGCAGAACCCGAACAGTGGCGAACACTGTTCGCCCATCACTAATCCAGAGCCATCTTTCTACACAGGTAAGTATCTAATCGGATGCTTTTTTCAGCTTTCTGGATGCCTAAAACAAATGTTATTGATAATGTTTGAAAATATCTCCTATGAGAAACGTTAGAAAAAAATGGTCCCATATCCTCAATTTATTGCTTTAACACAGTTCATGTAATTGCTTTTGTTGAACAAAATAAAATCTCAAATGTTTTCCGTTTAAAGGACACCTGAAGTGAAAGGGATATGGAGGCTGCCATATGTATTTCCTTTTAAACAATACCAGATGTCTGGCTGTCCTGCTGATCTATTTGGCTGCAGTAGTGTCTGAATAACACCAGAGACAAGCATGTGGCTAATCTTGCAGATCAGAAACATCTGATCTGCATGGTTGTTCAGTTCAGTGTATATGGCTAAACATATTAGAGGCATAGAATCAGCAGGACTGCCAGGCAATTGGTACTGCTTAAAAGGAAATAAACATGGCAGCCTCCATATACCTTTCACCTCAGTTGTACTTTAACTCTGTATATTGCAGGGAATAGTTTACCTTGATTACCCCTCCCCCATCCTCCACCCAGACCCCCCCCCAAATGGCTGCAGAGGTTGTCCATCACAATGATTGGCCAATGCCGAGGCTTGAGAAGCATATGTGTCAGGGATCACTGCAGAAAGGGCAAAGCTACATGCAACCTATCAAAGAGAATGTTGTTTTAATGTACATGAGTGAGACCTCCTGAGACTCTCTTTAAAGCGCAAGAACATGTATGCAATTGCCTCTGGGTAACTCCATGCCTCCTAAGCCGACATATTTCAAATAATAAACTCAAAAAATGTTTACTTTAAGATATAAATGTAAAAAAAAGTCAAGTTTATGTCAGCCGGTCCTTCTGGCTATAAAGAAAAAAAATAAAAATGTAAATCTGGATCTAGTGAGATTTAAGAACAATGCCCCAGATTAATATTTTAAAGTTATTTCCCAATGCACTCAGAAGACAGTTCAAAGCAGCGAAATCCCATTACCTGTGGAAAAGAAGCCTTGTCAATGTTAAATGAGAAAAGCTTGACATAAAATACATATTTGAAATGTATTATCACTTTTGGCAAATATACTCCAAGCCTCCATCAGCCTCCGTGTTGTATGGCTGTCATTTCTCCGATAGAACATTTATTACCTAATGCATATTTGCTAGATGGTATGCACAAACAACGAGGACAACCTATTAGACAAAAAATAGCTCTCATTACACTGGAAAGGCAATCACATTTTAAGTGAATGACTAGCTCCTTTTCTTGGAGTGCGTCTTACATCACTGAAGTATTGTTCACATAATTCGCTGACGAGAAGCCTTCCAGGAGCTAAATTATACACCTGCATAACCTGTACTTAAAAAGACCTCCGATTTGATTATCTGCACCTGCAGCTGACATCAACAGCTCCACGCCAAATAAATCGCAATGTGAGCATTCGGACAGACCTGCACAATGCCCGCCTATTATATTACCCAGGCTCAAACCATTAATAGAGAAATTGAAGAGGCGTGAAAAAGCCTCATTGACATTCAAAATGTTTTGTCTTTTAACAACTGAAGGTATTTATTTTTCCCCACCTTTAATTCCCAGTCATCTAATATGGCCCGTTGCGTTATTGTTATTCAGCAAAATTCCTGCAAGCAGGCTTCTGATCACACCATAAAGCATCCTGCACATTTTTAAGCTGCCTACACATATCAGATGCAGTGATCTGCAAAACGTTTGATTAATTTGCAAATTCTATTGAAACCAGGATCGGCACCAAAGTAAAAGGGAATTTTCAGGAGGTTAATTAGATTCAGAAATTGCTCACTTACCTAATTAGCTGCCAGTTAATTTTCCCAAATCTGATTTGTGGAAAGTTCAATTTCCTCTAGTTTCAACTTCTGGTTAATATTGAGGCAGACTTTATGTAACAGTCACATTTTAAGCATAGCTCTAATCAGATCAGCTATCCAATCTGACTGTTTACAATTGGATTGGCAACTGCTAGATGGATGTACAGATGCCCCCCAATCCCTTAGTCCAGCTGCTTGGTCAAAAAGCGATCAGCAGGTTGGAATTTGTCAGCCAATCATTCTTGTTTGCCAAGCGTGCCCATTTTTAGCTCATTTGCCATCTGGAAAACTCTGAGGTCCTCTGTGTGTATCTGATCAACGTTGACATTTTTATCAGACTTTAGGATTTGGTATCTAGACTCCGATAGCATGCTAAACTTCCATATCCTTCCTGTTTCTCAGAGCAGCTGCACTTTTAGCAATTACAAAAGAATAAGAACATTGCCCCCACCCCCCCCATTTATATAGACAAACATACACATATATTTACACACTGAGCAGTACATGGCCCTCCACTTTTCAACTATGACCCCAGCACAAAGCAACAAAGCTTCTGGCTGTGAATGTTCCCATCCAATGCACTAGTCTTTCCCTTTCTCTCAACATGGATGACAATGGCCACTCCAGTACTTCTTCTTTAATCATAAAGTCAAATCCAATAACCTAATCATGGATCTGTATAAGCATTGTAAGGAACACCATAGTAGGTCCTCTTAAAGGAAACACAAGTATTCTATAAAAAGCTAAACAGGTGCTGAATTATTTTTTTTTGTTACTTATAACTCCAGGAATCATTAAAGAAGTACTCTCTTACTAATATTCGGTATTGAAATTAATATTTAAAATACATATTGATTAGAATCTGCTTCAAGAGACTGTTAAAGCAGACTCCCCCCTAATCCCCACCCCCAACCCGCCACCACAAAAACTGTATAATAGATTCACTTTAAAGGTCCCCTGAACTGAAAGGGGTATGGAGGCTGCCATATTTATTTTGTGTTAAACAACAGGGCCAGTTGCCTGCAGTCCTGCTGGCAGTTCATGGAAATAAATATGGCAACCTCTATATCCCTCTCAGTTCAGGGGTCCTTTAAATAGATTTTCAGAAGGTTTTCATACACATTTCACAATGTAGGTAGTTCCAGGCAGATCTCCATCATTCTACTGACTTTAACAATAACGCTATAATTCTTGGAGCTGTTCAGCTAATCTATTTCTCTTTTTGAGCACCTGAGTCTGGACTCATTTAAATAATAAGAATCAAAAAGCTGGCTAAACGGAGTGTATAAAACTTTCTGTAGTTAATCATGAAAAAAAACCAAAACCCTCAGTTACAAAGGAAATTCCTGTTCAGTGCCCAATCACAAAAACATCATGTTACCTTTTACAAATATTTGAGATTGTACATTTGTCCTTTAAGTGAAACAAATTGCTAAAAATTGTCTAAGCAAGATGTTCTCCTCAATATTACCATAATAAAGTAAAATCATCCATCTAATGGCTTCTAACCTTGCCTTTTGGCTACATTTTTGGTATATGATGAAAAAAAATAAACCTATTTGTATAGTAAAAGCTGCTTCTAAGTACTCCTACATTCTGTACACGTAAAAGTTAGCAAATGCATTATACAGTATGGTACATAAACAGAGTGGCACCTCATCATTAACTTGATAAGGCAATGGCATATGTACACTCGTGTTACTAGTGTTATTTTACATACATTATTAATGTTATGTTCCTGCGATTTACAGTGAATATTTGATATATTTCCAAAAATTACACATGCATCTGTTAGACGCTGAAACAAAGCAATGTTCTGCAGATCCCCGGAGACTGCAGTGAACTAATTATCTACAAAGGGTAATTATGGATTATTCTTCATGGTGCATATTTATAGTTTGATAATGTAAGAATCTGTCAGAGGAGGAAACATTACTTACATGAGTGAATGTGATAAGCATTTAATTCCCTTTTCCTGAGTGCTGATTTATTGCATATTTCACCCAGACTGATGCAATAAGAAAACATGCAGAAACATGTATTACCTGCAGACTATCTATAGAAACATGAATGTGGGGAAAAAAACCTCATATGCAGCTGTACATAATCACATGGACAGATCAACGTTGCTACACTTGATGTTTTGTGACTTTTATGTGGAACTTAAAGTGTACCTGAGACAGGAGGGTAGCAGGAAAAAAGGGCGCCGGATGGTTAGGGTTAGGCCCCCCGGTGGTGCCTAACCCTAACCATCCGGCGCCCTTTTTTGGTTAGAATTAGGCACCACCAGGGGAGTGGTTATTTTTAGGCACCACCAGGGGAGTGTTCTGTGTGAGAGTAGGGTTGGGTTAAGCTGTATTGTTGAATTACGTTACGATTTTTAACGTTAATATATTTTCATTATTATTTCCCGTCTGTTTTAACAATGGTATTTATCATTAACCAAGCTATACGACGATGTTTATCGTTATCAGATTTAGTTATCCACAGGCACCATTTCGTTATCCAGCCAGGCCCATTTTTCATGCACGCGACGGGAGGTATAAAAATTATGCATACTTGGTCGCTTTCTCCAGCCCCCTCCAGGCTGATCACTTCTTTGCCATCCTCCGGCGGCACTTAGATCCTCCGCAATTCAGTCCCAAATCTCCTTCAGTTGGGGCCAATAGGCGCAGGTACAGTCAGGCTGCGTGCCTTCCCTATCGCTCTACCTTAGCCGGAAGTGTTCTGCACCTGCACAGTAGTGTGGCGCAGAACACACCTGGCAACAGGAGCATGATGGGGGTGTGCATGTGGCCAGGCTGTGCATGTGCAGTACGCCCCGACTGAGGACTTTCAGGGCCAAATTGCAGAGGATTCAGGCAGCACAGGAGGATGGCAAGGGAGCGATCAGCCTGGAGAGACCTGGAGGAAGCCCCAGGTATGTATATTTTTTTTATACCCCTCCCCCCAATCTAAGGTTCCCTTTAACCCTTTCCAATACACAAGTCAAACAGTGTATTATTCCCCTCAGCTCCGATGTTGGGCATAATTCGACAATGGGCATAATTCGACAATGAAAAAAAGATGGCTGCTGCTAAAAGTACCCTCATCAAATCTACCACAGCATCAGCCCCTTAAAGGATACCACAACTGAACGTTTGTGGTTAAAATGAGAGCAGCACTGTATAGGGTGTAATGCGCACATACCTACTGTTCCTCCCGCCCCCCTCCGTCTGCCGCCGTTCACACTCTATACACTCCGGTGTGCGGCGACTTGTTTGACCTCTGCCCCGGACATACTGCGCCCTGTGTGCGCAGTATGTCCTTCCCCCTTCACTTCTGGCCAGCGCACAGCGCGAGGCTCAGAAGCTGCTGTCCCCTCTGCGCTGCATGTGCGCTCCATTACACCGAGCGTCACATGCTAATTATGTGACGCTCGGTGTAATAGAGCGCACACGCAGCACAGAGGGTACAGCAGCATCTGAGCCTCGCGCTGTGCGCCGGCCAGAAGTGAAGGGGGAAGGACATACTGCGCATACAGGGCGCAGTATGTCCAGGGCAGAGGTCAAACAAGTCGCCGCACACCGGCGTGTATAGAGTGTGAACGGCGGCAGACAGAGGGGGCGGGAGGAACAGTAGGTATGTGCGCATTACACCCTATACAGTGCTGCATTCATTTTAACCACAAACGTTCAGTTGTGGTATCCTTTAAAGAAAACCTGAACTGAAAATTAAAGTCAAAATAAGCATACACAAGTCATACTTACCTTCCATGTAGTCTACTCCTCAATCTCTTTCTCCTCTCCAGCGTCCTGTTTGTTCACGGTGATCAAGGGAATTTTCCGTCCTCCATTTTGAAAATGGCCATTACCCCATAACAGCTTCCTGGTCAGCACACTGTTAAACTGTAACATCGCCCACTTGAGCCATAGGGATTAATGGACATTATCTGGTGCATCAGTTTTCCTCTCAGCTATAACTGACAGCAACTGATATTTTACTGACAGCAACTGATATATTTCAGATCTGACAAAATATTGTCAGAAATGGAAGGGATTATTGTCAGAAGAAAATGGTGAGCTTCTGAGAGGAACTGATGGCAAGGTAACTACGTAATGTTCATTTGAAGTTACCTCATGTGTTTATTTTAAATATTTTTACTCAGTACAGGTTCTCTTTAAGATCAAAGTATTGGATGAAATCTGACACTTTGATCACCACAGGCTCCATGGTGTGCCATGAAATATAAATATTATGTAGGTGCACTTGGGTTCCCAGCTGCCTGTTCTGCTGCCAGATCTAGTCCGGCATGTCGTCAGGATACGTGGATCAAAATGTTGGACTACGTTTTTTTTTTCCATAAAAGCAAAACAAGGAAATATGCTTACATTGGCATTTCTTTCTTCCAAAACATATGACACCTCTAAAATAATAGACCACTAATTCATCATAACAACGGTAGTTTAGAAAGATTCCCACATGCAAGAAAATTGCAGACAAAAGCACAAGAGGAAGACAGAACCTTTTAAAGTCATATAAACTCAGGTAAGATAATCAGGTAAAGGATTGATAAATAATTTGGGTAGGTCATTAAGGTGTGACCATGGTTGAAGATGATGGACAGATGTCTGTATTTCAAACAAACTAACTATATAACTATGTGACACACAAAGTAGGAGGAACAGCCATAGGGAATACTTAGGATAGTATCCCTATGCTCAGTGCCATATCAGACATGTGTGCGTGTGTGTGTTTGTATATCAGATTTCTTTAATCTGCACTTCCAGTTTAACTCACTCTAGATTTTAAGTCCTTGAGGGGTCAGGTGATCCACACCAGGATTTGCTGCTCTCCCTGAAAGTTGTCATCAGGTGATAAATGAAGGGCTGATTAGCTTAGGCTGGCATCACGCTGGTCTGGGAGAGTATGCTGAACCGTTAACCAAAGGTAATTTCAAGTTTGTTCTGGTAAAGTTAGTGTTATTTAAGTTGATTTGTTTGAGAGAAGGATTAGGCTTGTACTGTGTATAGATGATTTCTCAGCTTTAGGATTAGTTAGTAGACCATCCAGTAGCAAGATTATGATTTATGCTTTGTTACCAGTTGTAAATAGTGTAAATATTGTGTAAAAACTTTGTGCAGCACAAATAAAGACTTATGCTGGTGAACACAAACACTGTTTTACATGTTTTCATATCCCTAAAGGAACTCACTACCTATGCACCTGTATTACAAAGATGTTTTTATTAATTATATTTTTATGTGCCATCACTCCTTATACATTTCCACCATAACACCATAAACAACATACATTCAAAAAAATGTTGTGCGTGAATTTAGCCGCGTTAAATATCAATAACAATAAATAAAAATTAAGGTGCAACGTCAAATAACAAGAACCATAACAAAAATGGTAAACAACAATTGAACTGCTGTATTATATAATCAGTAAATTTACCGATAGTCTACAACCTGACTATAACCTAACCTCTCCCTTCTCCTCACACAGAACTCTCTCCTGGAGGTTCCTAACCCTAAGACCCTCCAGTGCTGGTACCTAACTCTAAGACCCCCCCCCCCCTACCCCCCGGTGGCGCCTAACCCTAAGATCGCCTTAGCGGTGCAAAGCCCCCAGATGGTGGGTAACCCAAAGACCTTCCCTTGCTGGTGCCTAACCCTAAGATCCCCCCCTGGTGGTGCCTAACCCTAAGATCCCCCGGCGGTACCTAACCCTAAGACCCCCCTGGTGGTGCCTAATCCTAAGATCCCCCCTGGTGGTACCTAACTCTAAGACCCCCTGGTGGTACCTAACCCTAAGATCACCTTGGTGGTGCATAAGCCCCAGGTGGTGCGTAACCCTAAGACCCCCCTGGTGGTGCCTAACCCTAAGACCCCCCTGGTGATGCCTAACCCTAAGACCCCCTGGTGGTACCTAACCCTAAGATCACCTTGGTGGTGCATAACCCCCAGGTGGTGCATAACCCTAAGACCCCCCTGGTGGTGCCTAACCCTAAGACCCCCCTGGTGGTGCCTAACCCTAAGACCGCCAGGTGGTGCCTAGCCCTAAGACCTTCCCCTGGTGGTTCCTAACCATAAGACCCCGCGATCTCCGCTTACAATAATACGATAAATAACAATTTAATTGCAGTTGCCTACTAAATAGCGTAATAGCTATCAATATTACGATAAATAACAATTGCACCCATTTTTAGCCACGCTATTATTAACTGCTCCTCCATAAACAGGCACTTTTCACACAAATAAAAAGTGCATTTTACACTCATGGATATCATGTTTTTTATTATCTTGCCACAGGAATCTAATACACCAACCTGCTGATGTAGTGCGGGCTTGGCTCACTTTCCAACCAATCAGCATTTGATTATGGCCCATTTATAACTCTCACATTTAATTAGACCTTAGAATTAGCAGTTAGTGCCAGTTTCCTGATCCAGGTTAATGTCCCTACATCAGAGGGTTCAGGGGTGCTCACTATTTATCTGAATGAGCCTTTTAGCAGACGCTTTTAAGATTGCCAGTAATGCGGAGCAAGATGGATTTTATGTCCATTTCAAATTCCGTAGGCAGTTACAGATCATTACGGAATTGCAAATTTCTCCAAATAACAGATTCTCGCTAAGTACAGTGGAGGTTTATAGAATCACTCGGATTTTCTAGTGTGTCTAATGATTACAAAATGAGACATGAAGTATTCAGAAGATAGATAATAAAGGAGGGTTTTTTTTTTTTTTTACAAAAAAATAAAATAATGTAAGTTAAAACTTTCATTAAAACACAGTGGAAGAAGGCAAAAATGTCAGATATCTTTTCTTGAAACAAAGTTAAACATAAAAAAAAAAAAGACGTGAATGGAAAGCTGGGGATAAAACCTTACGTACAGCAGGATTATTCTTAATCTGAGAAGAAAAACACAAATCCCATGAATCAGATATAAAACAGCAGATATGAAAACAGTAAAGTCTGAGACAGTTTTAAAAGGTTAAGAAGTTACCGTTCCCGAAATTAGGAAATGAAAAAAAAAAGAGACAATGTAAGCCGTAATGTACTAGGATGCTGTTACTGAACTTCACTAGAACATCCTGACATATTGCTGTAAAGTAACGTAGATGTTCCAATTTGTGGGATAAGAGAAATCCTACGACTTACTAGTCCACATTCTCCGGTTCAGTTACTTGTTACAGCAATTTGTACTTTTTTGGTTAAGGGTATAACTATAAGGCTCGGGGCCTCCCAGAAAAACTTTTTGATGAGTCTTCCCCCCTCCCCAACGGTCACACCCTTTCCCTTGCCAACCCCTTGTGAACCTAACAGCCTAGGGGCCAATCTTGCAAAGGCCATAAAACAAGTGTAGACATTGTAATTGTCACACCCATAACAAGTGTAGCCAGAAAACACCTGATCTGAAAGAGGACCTGTTAGGTATAGGGTCTCAGAGAAAAAAAAACACATATATCAGTAGCTAAATATTGTCTGTCCTTACATTACATATGCATTTCACTGTCCACGTTTGGATTTCACAGAATTTTTATATAGTATTTGCAGAGAATGATGCTCCTGACAGCTCATGCCAGGTTCCATGTTTTTCTGTCTCGTATGAAGCCAATTGTGACGTAATATCCTCCCTTACGGTGCTTCCTGATGATTCGACTCACAAAAAAGATGGTTCATGATTCGGACAACATTACTGTGCAGTGAATATTAATTAGCCATGTGGCTAGGAACAATAGCGGACTCTAACGGAACATGTACCCTGTACAGCACAATGATTTTTCAGTGCGGTAGGTTAGGGCGGTATAGGGAAATGAAGGGGAGGACCAAGGGAGTGGGGAGAATGAGCAGCCCCAGAATGCTTTGCAGTATCTGTTATTTGTCCCGGCGGCCTCTTTAGGAGCTTGGGAATATCAAGCCTTGCTGTTCAGCAAGCATCAAAGTAAGAGAGATTTTTAACTTCAGTATTGCCTTTTTGCCTGTGAGAGTTACAGATGGCACACATGGGGAAAGGGCTAAGAGGTGCTGTTGAACATGGTGCTACTGCAGCTACCTCCAGCCAAGAGGATCCCCAGAAGAGGGAGTCCAACAGATCAACATATAAGCAAAGTGTGGAGATGTCTCATATGCAGCTGGGAGTGGCACTTTCTTGTGTGTAAGTATTTACTGTGCACACCTTGATCCACTGTAATAATGGGGGCATAGAATACAGTAACGTAGGCACAAAGAGGAATAAAGAAGGCACAAAGGGATTACAGGAAGCAGAAATGGGAGCACAGGAAACACAGAGACAACAAAGGTGGTGCAGAAACAACAGAGGAGGCACAAGAAAGGGATACAGAAGAAGCACAGAAAAGTTCCAACTTAAAAGCACATCTTAGTCCTGTTTTCTGAAGACCTCAAACAGCCAAGAAACAGCAAGAGACAACTTGAGATACATTTTTACTGCAGTAATATTCAAAGGGTCATTACTTCTGATTTGTTTTACAGCTTAAAATACACAGTGTGGATTCTAAACTGCAACTGTGATAGTCTGATGCAATCTTATAAATAAAGCTATGTAGCTAAAAATATAAATATGAGAGTCTTTTATTTGCTGCAAACAAAACATCAATGAAAAGAGAGGAGAAGAGTAGCTGGAGCTAAGATGCAGTGAACAGCAGATTTATGGACCAATAGCTTCAACCCAGCACACACCTGTCTGCGTGTACTTTCCAGCTAAAGACTCCTAGCAAACTGAGTGGAACAGGAAATAAATGTGTTGTGGAGTAAGGCCTGGTGCACACCAGAGGAGTTTTTCTGAGCCTTTTGAGTTTTTAAATCTGCTGCTAATGTTATCCTATGTGTCCGTGCACACTGGAGCAATGAGGTTTTGTAAAAAAAAACTCCATAGCATTACATTGGGAAGAGCTTTTGAAACCTCTAAAAGCTCTTCCCAATGTAACGCTATGGGGTTTTTTACAAAACCTCATTGCTCCAGTGTGCACAGACACATAGGATAACATTAGCAGCAGATTTAAAAACTCAAAACGCTCAGAAAAACTCCTCTGGTGTGCACCAGGCCTAAGATGGGAACTTCTTTCCACTAGAGCCAAATGCATAATGTGTCAGTGAGGCAGCAGACTAGTTCCAATGAGTGTTGGGTTGTGTGGTGGCTGTATAGTGTAATGGTTAAGGGCTCTGCCCCTGACACAAGAGACCTGGGTTCAAATCTCAGCCCTGCCTGTTCAGTAAGCCAGCACCTATTCAGTAGGAGACCTTGGGCAAGTCTCCCTAACACTGCTACTGCCTGTGCCTATAGAGTGCATCCTAGTGGCTGCAGCTCTGGCGCTTTGAGTCCGCCAGGAAAAAAGCACAATATAAATGTTCTGCATCTTGTGTGAAGTTTTTTCTGTACGGCCCTGTGATGTATTTTTCAGTTTCTGTAGCCCCGGCTTGTATCAGGCTCCCTGTAAAATGATTTTCCATATGTCAGTAATTATGTCAGTTTTAAACTGTTAAGTGTAATTGATTTTTGCTTGCGTTGATATATCCAATAAACATCATTAGTGAGAGCTTCATTTAACTTTCAGTGATGATCTGTGCCGAGTCCTGAAGTGAGTCATTTCCATCCAGGAATATTTCTCTCCTCGTTGTACCTGTGAGATCATACACGGGAGAGGATCGGAAATTGCTCAATCATTCTGCATAACAAGCTAGTAGGAACTGAATAAACATCCACATTTCTCAACAGCTCAAACCAGCGTTAGTGAAAGACACACCTAAAGCTGATTTACTGTACACTAACGTCAGACTAAAATGCGTTACCTATGAGGTTACTCATGGGCGTAGTAATCCCGCCTGCAGCACCTGCCATCACAGGGGGGCCCAGAGGCTTTGAGGGCCCCTCTTCCTCCCTCTCCCTAACTGCAAGTGCAGCCAATTAGCAAAAAAACTCCCTGTTCACTCACAAAAACCATGTGCAGGAGCATGTGTAATTTTTTCCTGCTTCCAGCTTCCTGCTTAACAGCAAAACACTCCATTCGCCGACTCCTGATCACATGACCTGCATGGGGTTCGCAGACCAAGGGGGCCCCATGCTATCATTTTTGCAGGGGGCCCCTGTTAAGTCTAGTTATGCCCCTGGGGTTATTTACAGCATTTATTATTCAAATAGTAAAAATGACTTTGTTGGGCTAGTTATGACTACTTAACTAATTTGGGACTAATGTGCTCTGGGCCTCTGGCCCCCTTAGGTGGCACACTTCTTGATTACTGTGATTGGCACACAGTGATAAGGGGGGTATGGAGCTCAGCTGAGGCATGGAGAGTTTTGTACCAGCGGCAGGGCACTATCATTTCCCGTGCATAGGAGCCATCATTATTAAAACTATACCACATCAGGCTTAGACAGCCACAAGTTTGGTGTCGATTTAACGACGGCTGGTCCCAAAGTGGTTAGGTGTCATATAGTGATGCTCATTCAGATTTCACGGAACTGAAATGACTGAATTTCCTATAGGAAATTGACATTTCCGATTGTAAAACGGAAAGCAGATTTACGCAGAAATATCTCACTACTACAACTTGGTCATTTTAGCTCAGTCACAGAACTCGGAAGAATTGGGCCAATCATAGATTGCAGACTCAACTTGGAACAATCAGCTCGGCCAATCAGGGCTCTTATATAAGGAGGACACACCTACTGCATGATTGAAATATGAAGTTGGCACAGAGCAAATTTTGCAGAGGCAGAGCTGTCTCCAGACAGCATAGAGCCACCTACCGGTGGAACTGGTGAAACACTGGAAGTCAAGACACTCAAAATCCCTAGAGCCACCTGCTGGGGAAATAATGGAGACCCATGATAGCCCCCCACTAGTGATGTCGCTAACATCAAATTTTTAGTTTGAGAATGCAAATTTGCCGTAAACATTCAATGGTCAGATGAATTTTAAAACCAGTGACAGGAGCATGAATAAGGACGGGTGCAGCCAGGGGCCATGCAGGTGTAGTGGCCATCGACTGGCTAGTCGGGGCAAAATAAAACTGGAGGATCGTTGATTGACTTTGCAGGCACAGGGCAGCTACAGGGGGCTGGTAGAAGCCCCAGGTATGTGAAACTCTTTTTTTTCCACCTTAGATTTAGGTTCCCTTTAACCACTTAAGCCAATCTGGACGGATATACTTGTCCAAAAATCACCACTCAAAGGCAATCTGGACGGATATATCCGTCCAGCAGTGTTGCTGCCCTGGCGCACGCATATCTGCGTGCAGGCGGCTCCTTCCCTGCCGCTATTACAGGGGATCAGTTGCTGAAGAGGAGCCAGTGTTCCCCTGAG
The DNA here is from genome assembly GCF_040937935.1 of Hyperolius riggenbachi. Lineage (NCBI taxonomy): Eukaryota > Metazoa > Chordata > Amphibia > Anura > Hyperoliidae > Hyperolius > Hyperolius riggenbachi. The sequence continues at coordinate 117,733,467 of NC_090646.1, read as the reverse complement.
GCAAACAATTTCCTGCAAATGAATCAAATGCCTCCAATCAGGAGGTATTTGATTCATGAACTGTGAAGTGTAAAAAAAAAAAAAGATCTCGCACTCCCTGGTAACTTCCAGTGGCCAAAAAGAAAAAAATGAAAGTACAAATGAAAAAAAAAAACACAATACACACTAAATAAAAATTGATTGACTCCCCACCCTGCCCATTAATTAAAAAAATAAAAACACATGTTTAAAAAAAAAATAAAAAAAATTACAGTTTAAAAAAAATACATAAATAGTTACCTTAGGGACTAAACTTTTTAAATATGAATCTTGTGAAGGTATATTACTGTACACCTTATTACCTTGAGCCCATATGGGCTTGTAATTAGCTTGTAATTAGTGATGGACGCAAAACTGGAAAAATGCACCTTTATTTCTAAATAAAATATTTGCGCCATGCATTGTACTAGGGAAATATTTTAAACATTGCAATAAACGGGACAAATTGGCAAGTAAAATGTGAGGATTTTATCCACAGTAGAACATTTTATTTTGAGAAATAATTATTTTTTTTCCATTTTTTTTCTTATTATTCCTGTTAAAATACATTTGGAATAAACTAATTCTTAGCAAAATGTACCACCCAAAGAAAGCCAAAGTGGCGGCAAATAAAACCCAAGGTATAGATCATTTACGTGTGATGAGTAGTGATAAAGTTATTGGCAGATGAATGGGAGGAGCGCTTACAGGGGAAAATTGCCTTAATCCTGAAGGTGAAAACATCTGTGGGCTGAAGTGGTTAAGGAAGATGGGTAGGTGATTAATGGTATATATATATGCTGTAATAATCACTTTCAGAATTGCTGTCGCATAACCGAAACCGAAGGCTATAAGTAAACACATTTTACCAATACCATGCTTAATGGGTTTTCATGTTGAATCTACTAATCCTTGAGTCCCATGCACCCTTTAACTCACCTAGAGAAAGTTTATACTACAGTCCAAAGCCTATGTCCATATCTGGTCGTGGGATAGAGTTTTGTCTTTTCTGTTCCCTGGATACCACAAGTGAATCCCGACTTGACTGTTTTCATCAGACAGGAAAGGCAAGGGCACATTTCCAACCCAAGGACAGCGAGAAGCTAAAATCCTAGAGGGAGCCATTGTCAGTCATATGAGTGGAAAGGTCTTCTCTTACAGGGTGAGATGGGCAGCTCTGACATTACCTTGCTTTGGGGCAGCTGATTATAGTGCTGTATGGCTGCTGTCAGTAACATTTTCAACATACAGCACAATTTCTATGTTGGCATATCTCTAAAAGGTGGATAAAAGCCATTTACATTATTGATAAGCCTGTACTTTCAAAGCAATCTCTGATGAATTAAACGTATGTTTCCTCTTTGAATGTAATTTGTAGTTTTCAGAGTTATTTTTCTTTCCTCATTATCATGTGCAAAAATGTAAATAATTGATTTTTTTTCTCAGACAGCGTAGTGCTTTTAAAAGAAGAAAAAAATCAATAAATGCAAGCTATCGCATGGAAATATATACTATATATATATATATATAGAGAGAGAGAGAGAGAGAGAGAGAGAGAGAGAGAGAGAGAGAGAGAGAGAGAGAGAGAGAGAAGAGGGAGAGAGAGAGGTGGGAGAGAGAGAGAGAGAGAGAGAGAGAGAGAGAGAGAGAGAGAGAGAGAGAGAGGAGAGAGAGAGAGTGAGTGAGTGAGAGAGAGAGAGAGAGAGAGGTGGGGAAGAGAGAGAGAGGGAGGATAGGGAGAGAGAGGGGGAAGAGAGAGAGAGAGAGGTGGGGGGGGGGGGAGAGAGAGAGGGAGTGTGTGTGTGTGTGTGAGAGAGAGAGAGAGGGAGAGAGAGAGAGGGAGAGAGAGAGAGAGAGAGGGAAACTACATCCTACTGGGGGAAGAGGAAAAAACAGTACAAATAGCTGCCCGATATATCACTGCCTGCCACCAACTGAAAGGCACATGATACCACATGGACTGTATACCCCCATACTCCCCTCCTCTATGGACTGTATATCTATACCCCCCTTCCCTATGGACTGTATATCTCATCCCCCCATACCATCCCTTATATTCTTCACACCCCTATGGACTGTATACCAATATCCTTCCCTTATCCCCCACCCCCATGTTAATGTTTTGTTTTGCTTTGCAATGCTAAGTGTACATTTAATGCATCATCCAATGGCCTTCTCCATTTATTTATTTTTTTCATTATATTTTTGTTGTTTTGAATCATCAGAGAACTTACGTTTAACCTTCCTGGCGGTAACCCCGAACGTAGTTCGGAGTAAGCCGCGCAGGAGGTTTTCTCAGGCCCCGCTCGACCGATTTGAGTAATTTTTTTTTTTTTGCTGAACGCAGCTAGCACTTTGCTAGCTGCGTCAGCACTTCAATCGCTGCCGCCCCGCGCCGATTCGCCGCATTCCGCGTTGCAGCACAGCCCCCCCTAGACCTCTGCGCTGCCTGGCCTATTAGCGCCAGGCATCGGCAAGGGGTGGATCGGGACTCCCTTAGACGTCACAACGTCCATGACGTCGGTGACGCCATCCCGCCCCACGCCATGGCATTCTTTGAACGGGATTTCCTGATCGCCTATCGCCGGAGGCGATCGGCGGGGCTGGGGGGATGCCGCTGAGCAGCGGCTATCATGTAGCGAGCCCTAGGCTCGCTACATGATTTAAAAAAAACAAAAAACCGGCTGCTCTGCTCCCTGGCGGTTTTTAATATACCGCCAGGGAGGTTAACCAACTACAGCAGTCCTAAGCTAAAACCATTTTACGCTACAGTCTAATTCATTCAACAGAGACTCACTACCTTCCCAGCAGAACAAAGCCTCGTACACAGGGGCGTAACAATAGCCCCTGCAGGCCCCTCAACTGCAGGTGGGCCCGGAGACTCACAGGGGCCCCACACGCTGGCTGCCTGCACAAGGCGATCCTTTGCAGAGGAGAGCAGACAGCGTACAAAGAGTGCAGACGGCACACAGGGGCAGAAAAGACATAGCCTGAAACATAGATGGAACACTGGCCCTGGCAGAGACACATCTTGCAGCAGTCCCGGTCAGCATCACAGAGCCACTCGCTACTTCCCTTCCCTCACAGGAAGTTACATCCTGCCAGTAGCTTGCAGTGGAGCTGGTCGCTTCTGCTGAATCTATTCCTCTGCCTTCTGATGCTGGCTGTGTGCATGCTGGGCCAGTTCCTCAGAGCAGCGTTCCGTTCAGTGAGGAAGCTGGAAAGATGCCTATCTCTCCTGCACTGTGGTATCGGGTGACACAGGGAAGGAGAACACAGTCCGTGCAGGCTCAGCAGAGGGATGGGATCATGTGCAAAGGTATGCTTCATCCCTGCTGTGCCCTGCATTTTACTCGTATTGTGATGTGGTAGCAGTGAAAAACACTCACTAACACACTCACTCTCTCATTCACTCTCTCTCACTCACTCTCTCTCTCTCACTTACTCACTTTTACTTACTCACTATCTCTCACACTCTCTCTCACTTACTAACTCTCACTCACTCCCTCTCACTCTCTCACTCACTCTCACTTACTCTCTCACTTTCTCACTTTTACTTACTCTCTCACTAACTGTCACTCTCTCTCACTTACTCACTCCCACTCACACACTCACTCACTCATTCTCACTCACTCTCTCACTTACTCTCTCTCTCACACACTCTCTCACTCTCTCTCCCCTTACACTTAACCCTGACCTCTATGCCCTTATCTTAATCACTTCCTGATATACTAATACGGGGGTCCATATTGAACATATAATGCGGGGGGTGGGGGGCCCCATCCAAAAATATTGCAGGGGGGCCCAATGATTGCTAGTTACGCCCCTGCTCGTACACACACCAGATAGTAAATATAGAGTGTGTGTGCATCACCGACAGATCCAGACAGATCCAGAGTGAATTGTTCTCTTATTTACCCCTCCCGTTGGATACCACTTCACCGCGTACTGCACATTTTACAGTATAGGCAACTGAGGGATTGAATACAGATCATGCAGGTGACAGTAATTGTGAATTGTACATCACTTATGCCAAATAGAAGGGCATGGGTATCTTACATTTACTATAAATGTTTAATTAAGCTTTAAAAGAGGGATCACAATCTAGCATAACATATTGTTAAAAACATGCTTCCCAACTCTTTAATGATTATATAGTTACCCTACCTGCTTTTGACCTAAAGTAATATAATCTTTGTAAGAAAAAAAATACAAATCTCCTTTGATCATAGTCCTCTGGACCAGCTATCTTGCAAAATAACATCAAATGCAGTTCAACACTGCTATTTTCCCGAATGCACAACTTTTTATTGGTGTAGCTCATGCACAGAAGCTCCCTGTTATGAATCAGACCTCGTTTTTTTAAATATGGAAATTAGATACCCGAGAGAGCAGGTTGGCTCAGCAACTAAAAAGACTCCTAAAGAAAATGAAAGTAAATCGATTAACCTTTTATTCTTAGATGTTGGTGTGGCTAATCTAATAGAGCAGAGGTGAAATTTTGACTGTAATTCTGCAGTACACAGATTTCTCCAACACATTTTACTGACTGCCTGCACAGACCCGGAAAAAAGTTTGAGCCTCTAGCTGAGCATTTATTAGTGGCCGGGTAAGTCCACAAGGAAGTCATCTTGAACAGCATTATTACATTTTACAGTTTGGTAGTTCTTCTAACATATTTTTTATTTGGAAAAGATAGCACACTACTGAAGGAAATTCCCCTTTAAACATAAAAAATATATATTTATAAATATATATTTTAACAGAGTTGACATTGAAGACATATCCTAACGTTTCCATTTACAAATGTCCTCATGCCTTTGCAGAGCGTGTGAAGTTTAAATTGTATATGCCAGCGCTATACAGCTGAGAAAATTTCAGAGAAAGGACTTGTAGATGCAAAAAGTTCAGACTATAGCAGGAGCTGCCGACTGAAGTATTGCTGCCAAATTGTTCAATCTTCTCTGCTGCTGCCTGAGTAATTGTAAGAAAAAAGTATTTTACTTATTTCTCGCCCAAAATTGCTAAATTTGTGACCTAGGTATCCTCTAAATTGAAAGCAGGAGATCTGGTGATGGACTAGAGTCAGGCTGAGAACAAATATATCTTTACTTCAAAATTATTGACTCGGTTTCTTTTGAGACTTGTCTTTGCGTGTCTCGGTGACAAAATCAGAAAAAAAAAAATATAAGAAGGACTGCTGAGAATGCTTAGCCTGTGCAGTGTTCATGGATTGAGCTGATTTATTTTAATGTAACATTTGTTAAGCAGTGAGACATAGCCACTTTTGATCTTGTTGAAGAACTTGATAGCAACCTCATGCAGCGAGCCCTAGACAGGATGGAACAGTTGCAGTTAATGGTCATAAAATAAAACAGCGCTATAACAAACACTTTACAGAACATTGCACCATGGCAACCTCTTGTGCATAAAGCAGTCAGAGAAGGCTGAGCACTGGTCACCGTGACACTTGTCTCTGACATTGGTCAGGTGTAAAATACCGATCCTACCTTCCTGACACTTGCGGCCTCGGCTGAATGTGAGATCAGCGTTTCATAATCATCATCCCACTTTCATGCTAAGTGTCTTGCTATCTGGACCAGCCAAGACATTCAGTTTTCCTGGTTTTTTTTTAGTTTTTATTATAAAATTGATCAGTTACATAGAAAAAGTGAATTTAATTTTTACTGTCAAGAAAAATCATTGAATTTCCTGCATCCTGCTGAATAAGCATTAGAGAGATCATTCAGGGTCACTGGAATTTTAACCCTTAAAGTTAGAAAAATAAATAAATAAAGGAACACAGTTCTATGTAGGTTCGGGACTGTACATGCATGTTTATTTCATCATGTCACATGTCACTTCAGATATCCTTTAAACACATACACAATGAGAACACTTGTAAAAAAAAACCCGCTTGACTGGAAGGTAAAAGAGTCCAATCTTCATTTTAACATGGTTACGGACAGAGATGAAAACTCAAGCATATCGGAGCTACAATCACTCCTTAGTCGTAGCTGGGAAATGAGAGTGCTTTATACATGTAAAAACAGGTGACACCATTTCTGTCTGGCCACACTGAAAGCCATATGTCATTCGTGCCATTTCTGGAAGTAGAGATACATTTTAATAATAGACAATATAAACCTCTCCTGCATACAAATGGATGTTTGAATCATATATAAATTCTCTGGCTGAATAAAAAATAATCCTTCAACAGAACGTCAACCACAATCTCTCTTGTCAGTGCTAGGATAGGCAACCAATAGACAGTCAAGACTATCACAAAAGAATATGGATTTTGATTGACACATATCATCCCATTGTTTCTCAGATCAAGTTCTGGTAAGAAAGGCTTGGGAGGGAGCATATTTAACATGCATGTCATCCTTAGCTGGCATCCTTACATAACTTTCTCACAGGAAACATAGCAACATATTTTCATCCTAAGTTTTTGTTTTCAGACAAGATTTAACTGTTCCTATAAGCTTGTAGATACAGGTATGCATGCAGTTGTTTAGGCAGTGCAGAAAAATGGAGCCCTAAGGTCATGTCACAATTCTGTAGAACTCCCAGAATAAAGTATTGGTGCAATGACAACTGTCCAAACATAACATTACAGGTCACTGATGCCCTATTACACAAATTACATTTACCAGAATTACCTTTCGTTTTACAGCCAGAGTAACTGAACTGCGCATTAACTGTCTACTGGCACACATCTTATGGAAAATTAGAGCTGTTTTATAATTATTATTATTATTTTGTGTGATATTGGCATTGCCTTTACAGAGTCTTTGATGCATGCTGGTAAAGATCTGCTGTGCCTGAAAGGTGTTTAGGAGTACAGTATGAATGTCCTGCAAGGGTTCATGGGCTAGTCACATGATGCTGAATCTTAAAGAGAATCTGTATTGTTAAAATCGCACAAAAGTAAACATACCAGTGCGTTGGGGGACATCTCTTATTCCTCTCTGTCACAATTTTGCCGCTCCCCGCCACATTAAAAGTAGTCAAAAACAGTTTTAAAAAGTTTGTTTGTAAACAAACAAAATGGCCACCAAAACAGGAAGTAGGTTGATGTACAGTATGTCCACACATAGAAAATACATCCATACACAAGCAGGCTGTATACAGCCTTCCTTTTGAATCTCAAAAGATCATTTGTGTGTTTCTTTCCCCCTTCAGCTCACTGAAGAGTTACAAGCTGATTGTTTGTTTACTCTTGCAGACAGCTCTGCCTGGTTGTCTGTAATTCTGCAGTATGTGACTCATCAGTATGTGAACAGAGGATTTATCCAGCTTGTAAAAGATAAGAGAGCAGAGAAAAGCTGGCTAATGTAAATAACACACACACACAGGGGAGTGTGCATAGAGGGGGCATGCATAGCAGATCACACTGAAGAGTTGGCAGCCTTCCAGACACAGGACGACAAGTCCGACAGGAGAAAGATAAGCTGATTTATTACAGAGATGGTGATAGTATAAAGTGCTGCAGTAAGCCAGAGCACATTATAATAGGTTTAGGAACCTGTAGGATGGTAAAAAACACAATGACATTTTTATTACAGAGTCCCTTTAATTGAGAAGCTACAGAATTGAAGATTACAAGTTTGCTTCCATGAGAAAACATCAACAAAGGAGGAACTATGAGAATGTAAAATAAAGACATTATTACACAGCTTCTAGTTTTAGTAAAATGTTTCATGGAGAATGTTAAAGAGGAACTGTAGTCAAAATTAGTTCCCCTATGTGATATTTTTGGACTTGTCAATAAAATGCAATTTAAACCACCAGCAAGCAATAAAATATTGTACTTGGCAGTACTTTTTCTCCTACTTTTTGGTACTTTTTCAACTGCAAAGTGCTGAAAAGTTATTTTAGATGAAAAATTATCTCCTAGGAGAAAACTCCGTAGATGTCAACAGTATATCTCAAAATATAAAGCTGCTACAGTTTTGAGGACAGTGTGGAGCTGAAGCAGTAATATTCTAAAATATAACTTTTATAGCACACCATTAAAAACAAATCCTAGATTACTCAAAAGCAGGGATGGTCGTAGTCAGCCAACTTCGCTACGCTGGAACTACGCGTAGTTCTACGCAATTGCGCTTCACAAAGTACGGTTTCGAAATCAAAACTTTCACTATGTTTGCATTTCGTAGACTATGTGTTAAAATACGAAAGCTTTGCGTATTGCAAAGCGTAGTGTATGCAGACGCTTATGCCCTTATGCGGAAAAATTTCCGCATTAATCCGCTAAATATGCGCCTGCGTGAACTAATATATGCGTACATTCCACCTCCCAATGCGGAATTGTATACGTATAGAAGGGCAATAATATTTTTGCTCATGTGCAATTACAAACAATGATCCGTATAGACACAGTTACCGCACGCGTAGTTGAATTCGCAATACATACGTCAACTACGCGTAGCGGGTGATGCTTCAAATAGCGGTACTACGACTACGCGTAAATACGTAAGCGTAGTTTTAAAACTTTTCCTACTAACTATAATGCGTTGTTGCGGACTACGACACGTAGATTCGCACTGGCGTAGTTTACGAGCAACCCTGTTCAAAAGTCATGAATAAAAACCAGCAGATATCTGATGCAAAATCGATATTCAATCTGGTATACCTGATGTGCATTTCAGTGTCATACGACCCCTTCCTCAGAGTTCAATAGTGTTAGCGCTGCTGTGAAAAGCCTCTTAGTGCCCCAAAAGTAGCTCTGCGCGCACTAACGGCCGCGCAGAGCTACTTCGCGCACAGACACGCTCAGTGAGCGTGCAGCGCAGCTGGCCGGTATTAGTGCACGGTGCGATGATAACGTCGCACCCGCTGCCCCTTAAACGTCGCACCCGTCGGGTGCTCCCCAAATGGCGCATTGATGCGCTGTTGTAGCGGGCACCCGATGCGCCGTTTTCGGCGCACAAGGTGCAACGTTTAAGGGGGTTCAACGTTATCATCACACCGCGCACTAATACCGGCCAGCCGCGCTGCACGCGCACTAAGCGGGACTGACAGTGATGCGTGGATGCAAACTACTTAGTGCCGTGGTTTGCACCCACTAAGTGATAGGGCTCACTAACCCGTTTAGCACCAGTTAGTGAATCAAGCCCCTAGTATATTTGCATTATATTCACATCATCCATGTGACAGAATGGGTCCATATCAATAACCACCCCCCATGAAATCAAATGCAGGTCCGTATTGCGCTTAAGCAGTGAATCCATGTTTACCACAGGCAGGTGTGAAGTGAAAGACTTCACTGCTGTAATCAACAATGGTGTCATAACAGCTATATAGCTGAACTGAAGAATAGATTCATTTTATAGGAAAAATCACCTGTAGTAAATGAAGGCACATTTTTTTCGCCCTCCTTGATCAGGTTGCTTGTTGCTTGACTGTCATCTGCCTTTAGGCCTTGTTCACATTGCATTCCAATCGCGCTAACGTTTGCTTTGGGCGTTTTTTGACACTTTTTTTTTTTTTTTTGCAATTCCCGGCGATTTCTGTGCGTTGGGCATTTTTGGTAAGCATTTTTGTAAGTGCTCTTTAAGGCATTTTGTGATTTCAAAGTGTCCTAGGCCTTATTTTTAAAGAGAAAAGGACCTAAAAATCCTGGACAATCATCACATTTAAATTGACCGGGGAAAAAAACACCCACAAAATCGCTGGCAAAGGTGCTTTTTCTAGCGCCTTGTGTTTTTCCTATACCTCCAATTATTGCAAAATCGCGCTTAAAAAAATGAAAAAGCGCCACTAATGCTTCTATGCCGTTTACCAAGGATACAGATCAGGAGTACTTTTTCCTGCTGACCGAATGCTCGTTACAGGGGTGAAAGTACTAAAGCTAAAAGATCAGCATAACAGCCAGGTAAGTGGCATTTAAAAAAAATGAAATTTACCACAGAGGGCACATTCTATAGTCCTCTCACTACAAGTATCCTTTAAATTTACTAGCACATTGTACCCGGCGGGCATGGCCCAGTCTGGCTGGATATTACAAACCAAAATGTCAGACGTGGGATTCCTGCCTCTGGGGAGTAAACGCATTTAAGTAAATGACATAAAAATGATTTCTTGTCTTCAAATGAAAAATGAGGTACATTTTTTTTGCTCTGCATCCTCTTCTATACTGTATTCTTATGAAGTGCATTAGCATGTTCGCATTAGAAACACTTATTTAAAGGAAAAAAACGTTCAATGATTATTTAATAATACTGTGTAGTGATCAATAGCATGACTGAATTTAAGTCCCTCTGGATAGACCTTGACTCATATCATGAAAAATGGTCCTTCTGCAGAATGGGACCTCTTCAGTTATGCTATTGACTGGTGGCAGATTATTGATTTAGGTAGGACTTTTTTTTTTTATTTCATAAATTGCTTTCTTAGGAGACCGTTTTGCCTGAAGGATGGTCAGCACAGGCCGGTGCTTCTCATGTATCACTTCTGAGCTCTGACGCTCTCCATTTTTCATGTGCCGACATTTCTACCCAAGCTTTATATTGCTGCCATGTGCTCCCCTGCCCAATGTTCCAAGGAATATGTACAGCACTGGCTGATTGAGGCTTTGGTTGTACAGAACGTTGGTGTAATCACAGGAAGTGCTGGACAGCTAATATAAGAAGTCATGGTCAGTAAAAGACTGGATTAAACCATACTGAAGCAGCATGAAGGTGGTTGCCTCTATTTGTCTTCTATGTTTATTTTTCTTTCCTCTTGGTCTATGCTGCTACACTATTTTGTATTTATTTTTTTATATTTTTCATCCAAGCTAAAGCATGAGAATACAAGGAAAATACAGCCAATGGAACTGGATGTGTTTTTGTGTTATTCTTAAAAACATGTCACCCAAAGCCGGATTTATGTTTTTACTGCCCATAGGCCAACTTTCTTGTCAGGGCCGGCGCTGCCATAGAGGGGAAATTGCCCCAGGACCTCTGAACTCGACACGGGCCCCTACGCCACCAGACCCTGTCCTGGGCAACTGTTCTTCCTTCCCACCCCCACTGCTCCCCAAGGCCCCTGCACTTTAGCTGCATATTGCATATTTGTCCCAGTGGGTAGGGGCTGCACTGTCTGTGCACTCTCTAGCCACAATGTCACTTTTGGTATCATGGAGAAACAGTAAAGATAAACACCAGCAAAAATATTCTTTTCTTTTTTTCCATATCATATTTCTCCTAAACATGACTGTAAAAAACTAAAAATAACAGGATAGGTGAGCAAAATAAATACTTTCTTACTGGATCATATCAGTCACAATCACGTTACATAGCTACCAAGCCACAGAAGGTGGCTACAATCATTTAGTAAATAACTAATATAAGATATGATAACAGGATCAGATGTTTATAGCTGCAGAAATGCGTACATGATGTATGATAGTTATAAAATACATCATAAAGTTAAGAATATAATGTACTTGTACCTACTAGATGCAAAGGCACTAAAGAGACAATGAAGTGAAAAAAAATGATATAATGAATTGGTTGTGTAGTACGGATAATGAATAGAACATTAGTAGCACACAAAATATTCTCATATTTTTATTTTAAGTTATATATATTTTTTTTACATTGCATCATTCTTTAAAGGGAAGGTTCAAGCAAAATAAAAAAATGAGTTTCACTTACCTGGGGCTTCTCCCAGCCCCCTGCAGCCATCCTGTGCCCTTGCGGTCACTCACTGCTGCTCCAGTCCCCCGCTGGCAGCTTGCCGACCTCGGAGGTCGGCGGGACGCATTGCATACATTTTTACGCATTTCCGCTAGTGCAGGAACATTAACGCATACATTTTTACGCATTACTGGTTTAATGCGTAAAAATTTACGCATTGAACTTGTAATGCGTAAAAATGTATGTGTTAATGTTCCTGCACTAGCGGGAATGCGTAAAAATGTACGCAATGCATCCCGCCGACCTCCGAGGTCGGCAAGCTGCCAGTGAGTGACTGCGAGGGCACAGGATGGCTGCATGGGGCTGGGAGAAGCCCCAGGTAAGTGAGACTCATTTTTTTATTTTGCTTGGACCTTCCCTTTAATATTTGCAGTTTAAACACTACTCAGCATTCTAACTGATTTTACAGAGCAGGCTAGTGAACTTTTGACCTGTTCTCTGCAGAGAAAAAAAATTCAGTTAGCAACACGTGAGATAATAAGCTTCAGAAGACAGAGCTCTCTGTGATTTTGAAAGTCATAGAGCTCAATGGCTCTTTTGCATAGATAACAGCTGGAGTAACTCCAACACTTCCTGTACTGGAAACAATATTAGACTTATGTTTCTGCTCCTAATGTTTTATTTCTTAGCTGTACTACACATACAAATCATTATATCATATTTTTTTTTCACTTCAGTGTCTTTTTAAATTGTTCATGTTGTCAACAGTTATAGGGAATATAAGGGCTACAAATCACATATTAGGACATTTTCTCAATATTTAAATCTGAAACAACCCTAACATTTATTTACTAGCAAACCATCCACTTTATATATTATACATTCTTTTAAAATATTCTGCTTTTAAAGGTCAACTTAAGCGAGAGGGATATGACAACTGTCATATTTATTTCCTTTTAAACAATAAGCAATACCAGTTGCCTGGCAGTCCTGCTGATCCTCTGCCTCTAATACTTTTAGCCATAGACCCTGAACAAGCATATGCAGATCAGATGTTTCTGACATGATTTCATGCTTGTTTCTGGTGTTATTCAGACACTACTGCAGCCAAATAGATCAGCAAGACTGTCAGGCAACTTGTATTGTTTAAAAAGAAATAAATATGGCAGCCTCCATATTCTTCTCACTACAGTTGTCTCTTAACAAAAAAAAATGTAGCATAGCAACTAACCACTCCTATTTTGCATTTGTAAAAACAACGGGAGGATGGAGTACAGAGTGTCTTGGTACAGAAAAGCTTTATTTGCTATTTTTACCAGCTACTTTTCAGCTTCACTTTCCAGAGGTTGCGATGACATTTTCTAATACAGGTATATATGAAAAAGTAATAAAAGCTAATACTGATTTTTCTTGCGCTACTGTACTTAAGTTCAATAAACAAACGACTTGAACAAATTGTCCAAATGGCAGAATCCATAGCCTGGAAACAGGAAACACAATCTTCTTCCTCCAGCATGCAACGGCCAATTATTTGATTCATGATGAAATTAAAAATCTTTAAAACTGTGCATTCATTCATGTCCCTTTGTTTATTACATCCTTTATTATTTGTATGCGGCTTCTTAGCCTCCAGTTTTTAGCCCTTTTTAAATAAATGCCTAATGTAATTCTATGTAACAGATGACTGATTTATAATGTTGGAGTTCAACCTGGGAAGAAAAATGCAAGTGCGCAAGGAATGTTCTGCCCTGCAAGGAATGTTCTGCACTGTTAAATCATAAAAAAAGTATTCTTAACCTGAGCTATAGTTTATCACATACTTAATGTAATATCACAATGTTTTTTTTTCTACTTTTAAGGTATACTATCCCATAATTAGGTAAATGGCATGGAGAAAGTAATTGAGCCTCCAGAGATCACTAAGCAGTTCCAGAGAGGTCAGCAAATCTGGACTGGATAGAAAAAAAAGTATATATACTGTACATTTGCCTGCATGAGAGTGTAATAACTCAACCGCTGGTTTATTATTCATTATTATTATTCAAGTATATATATATATATATATATATATATATATAGTTGCTTGAAAGTTTACTTGAAAGTTAATAAACCAGCAGTTGAGTTATTACACTCCCATGCAGGCATTTGATGCACCATGACCTTTATATTTAAAGGGATACTGTAGGGTGGTCGGGGGAAAATGAGCTGAACTTACCTGGGGCTTCTAATGGTCCCCCGCAGACATCCTGTGTTGGCGCAGCCACTCACCGATGCTCCGGCCCCGCCTCCAGTTCACTTCTGGAATTTCTGACTTTAAAGTCAGAAAACCACTGCGCTTGCACGCCCATGTCCTTGCTCCCTCTGATGTCAACAGGAGTGTACTGCGCAGACACAGACCATACTGGGCCTGCGCTGTGCGCTCTCGACGACATCAGCGGGATTGAGGACACGGCAACGCAGGCGCAGTGGTTTTCAGACTTTAAAGTCTGAAATTCCAGAAGTGAACCGGAGGCGGGGCCGGAGCATCGGTGAGTGGCTGCGCCAACACAGGATGTCTGCGGGGGACCGTTAGAAGCCCCGGGTAAGTTCAACTCATTTTCCCCCGACCCCCCTACAGTATCCCTTTAAAGAGAAACCATGACCAAGAATTGAATTTCATCCCAATCAGTGGCTGATGCCCCCTTTTACATGAGAAATCTATTCATTTTCACAAACGGATACAGGGGGCTCTGTATGGCTGATATTGTGGTGAAACCCCTCCCACTAGAAACTGTGAGGACCATGGTCCTGGCAGTTTCCTGTCTGTGAACCTCGTTGCATTGTGGGAAATAGCTGTTTACAGCTGTTTCCAATTGCCAAAAAAAGCAAGCAGCAGCTGCTTCCACTGACATCACCTGCCAGCAGTAAAGATGTCACCATGTGATAAAATGTTACAATGTAAATCAGGGAGAGGAAAGATTTTACAATGGGCAGACACTGACTAAATAATTTATACATAATTATTGTAAAAATTAAGCACTTTTTTTTATTACATTATTTTCACTGGCGTTCCTCTTTAACCTTTAAGCAGCCACATATAGTTAAACTATGTTCGCTGCAGGGCTACGTTTTTCTTGCCACTGGGCAATTATAACTTTCTGAGCCTGGCAGGCTATGCAGAGTGGCAGGGAGCTGTAATAGACTAGTTACTTGCCCGGAAAGTTGGATCGTCTCCTCCACCCACTCCTCTACAATTCCGACATCATCTTCTGTTTTCTGATCACATGATATGACATGTGATGGATGGTGGTGGAGGAGTCACTTCCAATACCCCTCTCCCACCACTGAGCTGTGATGCTTCACCATCCTTTGAGCCTCGATCACATGTCATATCATGTGACCGGAAGACAGAAGACAAATGCAAATACTGTTTCCTACAAATTTAAATCAAAATTGTTACATAGATTGTACAATGCATTTACAGAGTGAATATGAATGAACCATCATTTGTACATTATACATTACATATACATGTACATGACACTCATAATGCTTAGTCCATGTAATGCATAATGTCTCTAGTCCATGTAAGTATTGGCACATTTTGAGTATAAAGGTATATATATATATATATATATATATATATATGTGTATTTATATATATACACACATACAATAACATGTGTGTGTGTGTGTACGTATGTATGTGTGTGTGTGTGTGTGTGTGTGTGTGTGTGTGTGTGTGTGTGTGTATATATATATATATATATATATATATATATATATATATATATATATATATATATATATATATATATATATATTATGTTACGGTATACTACATGTTTTTATTACATAGTGAATTGTCTGCGCTCCAGTCTGGGACTCTCACAGCTTCTCAGCATGGGACAGGCAGCTCCCTCCTCCCCTCAGCCTCACAAACTACATCATATCACAGACAAGCTAAAACTGAGAGCAGTCTGTGAGGAGTAAACCAAGCACACAGAGCCTGTAGGGGGCGTGCATAACTTTTATTCATTACAACAGAGGCAGCCCATTCCTCCATGGGTCGACAAAGCTTGACAAAGAAAAGAAGATTAGATATATTACAGAGACAGTGCAACTAGAAAAGGCTGCAGTAATCCAGACCAAATTGGAACAGGTATAGGAACTTATAGGATAGAACCAATAAGGCTGAATATCTTGTTACAGAGTCTATTTAAAGAGTCCAACATGTTAAAGGTAGATACCTCCTCAAATGAGTGACTAATTAGGAACAAATCTTGAGAAACTGGATCCCTGACCTTTCCTGCTGCCTCTCCATGCACCTTCACAGGTTGTCTCTTTAGCCCTGAATCCTGGATCATGCTAATGCATCTTGACTAGGTCAGTTCTAGTGTTTAGTTCTGACCTTTATCACCTCTTGACCTTCATAATTGGTTAATGAAGATGCTCACAATAATGATGGCTAAATAACATCAGCAACAGAATTGGGAAACCCCTGGACTAATGGCCATATTATGGCAATCATATCATTGGATTTTCATTATGTCACTGTGCTGGGACTCAAGGCTTGAGAAGCACTTTCGGAGACATGTGCGGCTGCATTTAGAAAGCTGGCACATTTCTTGAATGTTTTTTTTTTGTGTGTGAATTTGAGGCCTAACGCAAACTTGGCTAATTCCCGTTTTACACCCTGCAGCATCTTCCTCCCACGGTTGAAATTTGCATAAGAAAAGCTTTTCACATTTTCCCAATGCGCATCCAGAACATTTGCCTTTCACTTTTGCAAAAGTTCACTAGGATATAGTATTTTTTGCAAAATTCTATATACTAAATACTGTATTTAAAATAAAAAAGAATGGTACATTAATTTTTTTAACATTTATTTAATGAAAATTTTTGAAAATATAGTATTTTTGACAAAAAAAATCACAAAAAAGATGTACTTTACATTTTTATTTTTTCCTTTGTAGGTACATTTGAGTGCCTACATTTCACATATGCTCAAAGACTAACCAATGTGAAAAGATGACTATTGCTTTAAAGTGTACCCGAGGCGACGTGAGACATGATGAGATAAATGTGCATGTAGAGTGCAAAACATATTAATAACCAGGCTGTTTTACTTGTTTTATTTTGTTGTCTGAAATAGTTAATTTTTAGGCACGGAAGTGACCGCTTCTGTCTTGTCATAACCTTGTCGGGAGAATAGTAAACATCGCTGATAAGAAAATTACGGTTATAAAAGTTTTCCTGACAGATTACAACTTCTGAGAGCAGAGGGAGATGGAAAAAAAGGTCATGTATTTTCATTTAGGGACACATAATAGGCTGCCACTGAGCAGAGAGGACATCTTCCACAGCGCTGTACAGAGTATATTGTTTTCTCACTTAACTGTCCCTCAGAGGGGCTCACAATCTAATCCCTATCATCGTCATATGTTTATATCGTGTAGTGTATGTATCATAGTCTAGGGCCAATTCAGGGGTTAGCCAATTAACTTATCTGTTTGTTTTTAGGATGTGGGAGGAAGCTAGAGCACCCAGAGGAAACCCACACAGACACGGGGAAAACATACAAACTCCTTACAGATAGTGCCCTTGCTAGGATTTAAACCAGGGACCCAGCGCTGCAAGGCATGGGATGTACAAAAAATAAGTAATTTTGAGGACTAGGAGGATAAAAACAATTGTTTATCTCAACAGTTTATTTTCACTTCAGGCCACTCTAAAGGATAAGCATGGGACGATGTAAAATCTAATAAATTACTGTAGTACCAAATCACCTCCTGATAATAAACACATGTATTTTGAACTCCTGTGCACTGTGGCAGTAAAATGCAAGTTGGTCCTTAGTTTCAGCTGAGAGATCTGCTGACCCATTTAAAGCGGTATAAAACTACGTTTTATATGCCATTCGGTTATCATATTTGCTTTTGTGCATAAGTATTATTATTCATTTAGAAATGACAAGTTCCCAAAGTACATTTTTTTTTGCTCTGAGAGCTGACACTACATTTTATTCTTAACTGGTTAATTCATCTTGTAATGTCCCCAGAAATGCTTTCCGAGTGTCTGTCTGTGTTCAGGAGTATCTGCACAGTCAGAGAAGTGTTTACATTCCTCACTTGATACAATTAAGTAAACACAAGATAATGTTATCTCCAGTTCGGATGTGTCCAGCTTTCCCTGCAGGAACCATGTCATTCCTGTGTTTAACTAGTTGAATGCTGTTCTAGTAAAACAAAATGGTGGTAGTATATAATATGCTGTAAATCATTTTTTAGAGCAAAGAAGAAATGCTGGATTTTATACCACTTTAAAGTAACAGTTGCTGATGGAAATCACTTGACCAGTGGCAACGACTCCCTCTGCCACAACACATTACAGGCGGTAATAGGAGACAGATACAGGCATTAATTCATCCACAGTAATATGATTCATGCATCAAGCCAAGATTACACCCCCTTTTCAAATTCTCAGCTACCTTTCCATACCATTGGCCTCAAGGCCTTACAGTGAATAGTAGATCTGGTTTTATATTCCATATGACAAACTTCCATCAGCTGCATAATACACTATGTAGTTGCAGTGCCCACAGATAGCTAAGTGTCTGCTATACATGGAGGATTCATCATTACAGTAATTACAGGTTCAGCTAATAGCTATCCATTCTATCCAAGTCACATGCTAATTGCACATCACACAGTTAAAGAATTTATGTAAGATGGCTGCAGAAAATAAAAAAGAGAGAGAGAAATAAACACTCCTCGAAGCACAAATAATCATCCCTGGCTTGTTTTTATAACACAGCCATGCATATGTCTGCCTGGAAACACTCCTGTAGGACATTACAGCACCTTACTAAATAAATCATTAAAGGAGTCTTGGCTTTGTCCACAGAAGCTGTCTGCTCATCACCTCTCACCATTGTTGCCATATGCTACAAGCATGTATTCCTGGCCTTCATTTTCATTATATGACTGCTTACAGACTGAAGAGGATATGGAGGAACAGGGAGAGACAATTAGCTTTCTGTATGGCAAATAGATGGAAGGGAAATAAAATTTTACATATGTATTTCTCTACATCCTAAACACACACACACACACACACACACACACACACACACACACACACACACACACACACACACACACACACACACACACACACACACACACACACACACACACACACACACACACACACACACACACACATATATACACACACACACACACACACACACACACACACACATATATACACACACACACACACACACACACACACACACACACACACACACACACACACACACACACACACACACACACACACTGTACAGACACACTCATTCTGCACACACACACTCAATCTGCACACACACACACACACACACACACACACATATACACACACATATACACACACACACACATATACACACACACACACACACACACACACACACACACACACACACACTGTACAGACACACTTATTCTGCACACACACACTCAATCTGCACACACACACAACACACACTCAATCTGCACACACACACACTGCACAGACACAATAAATCTGCACACACACACACACAAACACAACACACACACTCTGCACACACACACTTAATCTGCACACACTCACACACTGCACACACACATTTTGCATTCTAAAAGCCAGTCTGTCCAACTTTGGATTGGATTCCGGATATCTGTGTAAATCCGAATAGCACTATCCAAGCAAACTCAGATTTCCATGTGAAAATCTGAGCGGATAGTTAGTTAGGATATCTGAGCAGAGGCCTTCAATGGCTACAATCACATTGGAGGCATTCAGTCCTAGAGAGAGAGAAAGAGAGAGAGAGAGAAGAGAGAGAGAGAGAAGAGAGAGAGAGAAGAGAGAGAGAGAGAAGAGAGAGAGATTTTGTTTTTACTTTCCAAAACGTTTTGGAAGCATTTTAAAGGCCACTTCCGGTTTTCTATCCAGATATCTGAATCCGACCGGATATTGGGTTTGGATATACAATTCTACTCAGATACCAAAAAGTTTGGATTCGGATATCTGAATCGGATCCGGATATCTGGGTATCCGGATCCGAATTCAATTCGGATTTAGAAAAGGGGTATCCGAGCAGCACTAGCGCTCATGTACAAGCATCGCTGCACTGAGCAGGCGCACAGACAGGCGTGCCTGCCCAGCAGCATGGAGCCACTCATGCAAGAAAAAAAGATGACGACAGATGGCCATCTCACCATAGAGATGAAGCACTCCCAGAGGATTGGAGGAATAAATGCAGCACTGATCTGAATCCAGGGGAGGTGAATTCTGTGAATGGGCTGCCTAAACTTGGGGGGGGGGGGCGCTCTTTAAAGTGTGATCCGAATCTGAATTTTAGATTCTAAAAGCAGAAAAAAAATTGCACCACTTTTTGACACTAAAATTCAGAACTAATCACATTCAGATCGCCAAGGAGGTAAACTAACAAAAAATTCCTTCTGTGTCGTTTGCTCTTCATATAGGATTAAGCCTCCAGCCTCACATTCTGGTTTTAATTTATTTGCATTCGACCATAAAACCTAGCTGATGATAAAGGGTGGAGTACATATATAAAGCCAACATTGCTCAGATTCTTAGAACAGTACGATTCATGCACAAAGCCCTGATTTGACTCCTTCCTTCTCTCTGCATGTTAAAAAGATTCAGAGTTTGCATCAGGGGACCAAAGGCCATTTAATTATACCTCTATGCACTGTCCAAACCACTGATGTCAGTTTACTGTACTGTGATCTGTAAGTACTTGCCAATCCTTGTGCGGTACGCAGCTTAACCACTTGAGGACCTAGGGCTTTCTACCCCTTAAGGACCGGCCACTTTTTTTCCATTCAGACCACTGCAGCTTTCACGGTTTATTGCTCGGCCATACAACCTACCACCTAAATGAATTTTGGCTCCTTTTCTTGTCACTAATAAAGCTTTCTTTTAGTGCTATTTGATTGCTCCTGCGATTTTTACTTTTTATTATATTCAGCAAAAAAGACATGAATTTTGGCAAAAAAATGATTTTTTTAACTTTCTGTGCTGACAGTTTTCAAATAAAGTAAAATTTCTGTATACATGCAGCGCGAAAAATGTGGACAAACATGATTTTGATAAAAAAAAAACCATTCAGTGTATATTTATTGGTTTGGGTAAAAGTTATAGCGTTTACAAACTATGGTGCAAAAAGTGAATTTTCCCATTTTCAAGCATCTCTGACTTTTCTGACCCTCTGTCATGTTTCATGAGGGGCTAGAATTCCAGGATAGTATAAATACCCCCCAAATGACCCCATTTTGGAAAGAAGACATCCCAAAGTATTCACTGAGAGGCATAGTGAGTTCATAGAAGATATTATTTTTTGTCACAAGTAAGCGGAAAATGACACTTTGTGAAAAAAAAAAAAAAAAGTTTCCATTTCTTCTAACTTGCGACAAAAAAAAATGAAATCTGCCACGGACTCACCATGCCCCTCTCTGAATACCTTGAAGTGTCTACTTTCCAAAATGGGGTCATTTGTGGGGTGTGTTTACTGTCCTGACATTTTGGGGGGTGCTAAATTGTAAGCACCCCTGTAAAGCCTAAAGGTGCTCATTGGACTTTGGACCCCTTAGTGCAGTTAGGCTGCAAAAAAGTGCCACACATGTGGTATTGCCGTACTCAGGAGAAGTAGTATAATGTGTTTTGGGGTGTATTTTTACACATACCCATGCTGGGTGGGAGAAATATCTCTGTAAATGACAATTTGTTAATTTTTTTTACACACAATTGTCCATTTACAGAGATCTTTCTCCCACTCAGCATGGGTATGTGTAAAAATACACCACAAAACACATTATACTACTTCTCCTGAGTACGGCGATACCACATGTGTCGCACTTTTTTGCACCCTAACTGCGCTAAAGGGCCCAAAGTCCAATGAGTACCTTTAGAATTTCACTGGTCATTTTGAGAAATTTCGTTTCAAGACTACTCCTCACGGTTTAGGGCCCCTAAAATGCCAGGGCAGTATAGGAACCCCACAAATGACCCCATTTTAGAAAGAAGACACCCCAAGGTATTCCGTTAGGAGTATGGTGAGTTCATAGAAGATTTTATTTTTTGTCAAAAGTTAGCGGAAAATGACACTTTGTGAAAAAACACAATTAAAATCAATTTCCGCTAACTTTTGACAAAAAAATAAAATCTTCTATGAACTCACCATACTCCTAACGGAATACCTTGGGGTGTCTTCTTTCTAAAATGGGGTCATTTGTGGGGTTCCTATACTGCCCTGGCATTTTAGGGGCCCTAAACCGTGAGGAGTAGTCTTGAAACGAAATTTCTCAAAATGACCTGTGAAATTCTAAAGGTACTCATTGGACTTTGGGCCCTTTAGCGCAGTTAGGGTGCAAAAAAGTGCCACACATGTGGTATCGCCATACTCGGGAGAAGTGGTACAATGTGTTTTGGGGTGTATTTTTACACATACCCATGCTGGGTGGGAGAAATACCTCTGTAAATGGACAATTGTGTGTAAAAAAATCAAAAGATTGTCATTTACAGAGGTATTTCTCCCACCCAGCATGGGTATGTGTAAAAATACACCCCAAAACACATTATACTACTTCTCCCGAGTACGGCGATACCACGTGTGTGGCACTTTTTTGCACCCTAACTGCACTAAGGGGCCCAAAGTCCAATGAGTACCTTTAGGATTTCACAGGTCATTTTTGTTTCAAGACTACTCCTCACGGTTTAGGGCCCCTAAAATGCCAGGGCAGTATAGGAACCCCACTAATGACCCCATTTTAGAAAGAAGACACCCCAAGGTATTCCGTTAGGAGTATGGTGAGTTCATAGAAGTTTTTATTTTTTTGTCACAAGTTAGCGGAAATTGATTTTAATAGTTTTTTTTCACAAAGTGTCGTTTTCCGCTAACTTGTGACAAAAAATAAAATCTTCTATGAACTCACCATACTCCGTACGGAATACCTTTGGGTGTCTTCTTTCTAGAATGGGGTCATTTGTGGGGTTCCTATACTGCCCTGGCATTTTAGGGGCCCTAAACCGTGAGGAGTAGTCTTGAAACCAAATGTCGCAAAATGACCTGTGAAATCCTAAAGGTACTCAATGGACTTTGGGCCCCTTAGCGTACTTAGGGTGTAAAAAAGTGCCACACATGTGGTACCGCCGTACTCAGGAGAAGTAGTATAATGCGTTTTGGGGTGTATTTTTACACATACCCATGCTAAGTGGGAGAAATATCTCTGTAAATGACAATTGTTTGATTTTTTTACACACAATTGTCCATTTACATAGAAATTTCTCCCATCCAGCATGGGTATGTGTAAAAATACACCCCAAAACACATTATACTACTTTTCCTGAGTACGGCGGTACCACATGTGTGACAATTTTTTGCAGCCTAGGTGCGCTAAGGGGCCCAACGTCCTATTCACAGGTCATTTTGAAGCATTTGTTTTCTAGACTACTCCTCGCGGTTTAGGGCCCCTAAAATGGGCCCCTAAAATGCCAGGGCAGTATAGGAACCCCACAAGTGACCCCATTTTGTCAAAAGTTAGCGGAAAATGACACAAAACCAATACAAATTAATTTCCGCTAACTTTTGACAAAAAATAAAATCTTCTATGAACTCGTCATACACCTAACAGAATACCTTGGGGTGTCTTTTTTTCTAAAATGGGGTCACTTGTGGGGTTCCTATACCGCCCTGGCATTTTACAGGCCCAAAACCGTGAGTAGTCTGGAAACCAAATGTCTCAAAATGACTGTTCAGGGGTATAAGCATCTGCAAATTTTGATGACAGGTGGTCTATGAGGGGGCGAATTTTGTGGAACCGGTCATAAGCAGGGTGGCCTTTTAGATGACAGGTTGTATTGGGCCTGATCTGATGGATAGGAGTGCTAGGGGGGTGACAGGAGGTGATTGATGGGTGTCTCAGGGGGTGGTTAGAGGGGAAAATAGATGCAATCAATGCACTGGGGAGGTGATCGGAAGGGGGTCTGAGGGGGATCTGAGGGATTGGCCGAGTGATCAGGAGCCCACACGGGGCAAATTGGGGCCTGATCTGATGGGTAGGTGTGCTAGGGGGTGACAGGAGGTGATTGATGGGTGTCTCAAGGTGTGATTAGAGGGGGGAATAGATGCAAGCAATGCACTGGCGAGGTGATCAGGGCTGGGGTCTGAGGGCATTCTGAGGGTGTGGGCGGGTGATTGAGTGCCCTAGGGGCAGATAGGGGTCTAATCTGATAGGTAGCAGTGACAGGGGGTGATTGATGGGTAATTAGTGGGTGTTTAGGGTAGAGAATAGATGGAAACACTGCGCTTGGGTGGTGATCTGATGTCGGATCTGCGGGCGATCTATTGGTGTGGGTGGGTGATCAGTTTGCCCGCAAGGGGCAGGTTAGGGGCTGATTGATGGGTGGCAGTGACAGCGGGTGATTGATGGGTGGCAGTGACAGGGGGTGATTGATGGGTGGCAGTGACAGGGGGTGATTGATAGGTGATTGACAGGTAATCAGTGGGTTATTACAGGGGAGAACAGATGTAAATATTGCACTGGCGAATTGATAAGGGGGGGGTCTGAGGGCAATCTGAGCGTGTAGGCGGGCGATTGGGTGCCCGCAAGGGGCAGATTAGGGTCTGATCTGATGGGTAACAGTGACAGGTGGTGATAGGTGGTGATAGGGGGTGATTGATGGGTAATTAGTGGGTGTTTAGAGGAGAGAATAGATGTAAACAATGGATTTGGGAGGTGATCTGATGTCGGATCTGCGGGCGATCTATTGGTGTGAGTGGGTGATCAGATTGCCCGCAAGGGGCAGGTTAGGGGCTGATTGTTGGGTGGCAGTGACAGGGGGTGATTGATGGGTGATAGGTGATTGGCAGGTGATTGACAGGTGATCAGTGGGTTATTACAGGGAAGGACAGATGTAATTAATGCACTGGCGAATTGATAAGGGGGGGGTCTGAGGGCAATCTGAGCGTGTGGGCGGGTGATTGGGTGCCCGCAAGGGGCAGATTAGGGTCTGATCTGATAGGTAACAGTGACAGGTGGTGATAGGGGGTGATTGATGGGTGATTGATGGGTAATTAGTGGGTGTTTAGAGAAGATAACAGATGTAAACAATACATTTGGGAGGTAATCTGACGGCGGGTTTGCGGGCGATCTAATGGTGTGGGTGGGTGATCAGATTGCCCGCAAGGGGCAGGTTAGGGGCTGATTGATGGGTGGCAGTGACAGGGGGTGACAGGGGGTGATTGATGGGTGATAGGTGATTGGCAGGTGATTGACAGGTGATCAGTGGGTTATTACAGGGAAGAACAGATGTAATGAATGCACTGGTGAATTGATAAGGGGGGGTCAGAGGGCAATCTGAGCGTGTGGGCGGGTGATTGGGTGCCCGCAAGGGGCAGATTAGGGTCTGATCTGATAGGTAAAAGTGACAGGTGGTGATAGGGGGTGATTGATGGGTGATTGATGGGTAATTAGTGGGTGTTTAGAGGAGAGGATAGATGTAAACAATGGATTTGGGAGGTGATCTGATGTCGGATCTGCGGGCGATCTATTGGTGTGGGGGGGTGATCAGATTGCCCGCAAGGGGCAGGTTAGGGGCTGGCTGATGGGTGGCAGTGACAGGGGGTGATTGACGGGGGATTGATGGGTGATTGACAGGTGATTGACAGGTGATTGACAGGTGATCAGGGGGATAGATGCATACAGTAAACAGGGGGGGTGGTCTGGGGGGGGGGGGTCTGGGGAGAATCTGAGGGGTGGGGGTGATCAGGAGGGGGCAGGGAGCAGGGTGGGGAATAAAAAAAAAATTGCGTTGACAGATAGTGACAGGGAGTGATTGATGGGTGATTAGGGGGGTGATTGGGTGCAAACAGGGGTCTGGGGGGTGGGCAGGGGGGGGTCTGATGGGTGCTGTGGGCGATCTGGGGCAGGGGGGGGGGGAAATCAGTGTGCTTGGTGCAGACTAGGGTGGCTGCAGCCTGCCCTGGTGGTCCCTCGGACACTGGGACCACCAGGGCAGGAGACAGCCTGTATAATACACTTTGTAAACATTACAAAGTGTATTATACACTTTGTATGCGGCGATCGCGGGGTTAACATCCCGCCGGCGCTTCCGTATAGCCGGCGGGATGTTGCGGCGGGTGAGCGGCGCCAGGCGGAGGCGGAGGATCGCGTCACTGATGACGCGATCGCTCCACCCATGCCCCTACAAGGACCGCCGCCAATTGTCAATACGGCGGTCCTTGCGGGGTGCACTTCCCGGCCGCCAATTGTCAATACGGCGGTCGGGAAGTGGTTAACAGGTCTACTCTGCTTCAGCAGGCCTTCCTCTAATGTAAAACTGACTTTAAAAAATATAGAAACAACAATGAACCTGACAGCTGTGAGGCAATATAAATATTGGACGGTTGGTAATGCCCATTTCCAATTCCACAGAATTTCCGATTTACACCAATGCCAATTTCCCAATTTCTGTATTTTGGATCTCTGATTACCGATTTTCTGTTTATCCAATTGCCAATTTTCCATTTTTCCGGTTTTCCATTTTTCCATTTTCCAAATAGTATTCCATTTGCCATTTTTGCATCAGAGAATGCAAAAAATAGCAAAAAAAAATAAATAAATAAATCAGAAAGCGGAAAAAAAGCGGAATCTTGTGATTGGTCTGAAATTACCACGGTAATCCGATTTTCGGGGGAAAAAATCTGCATTCTCTGATTGATCCAAAGCTTCTGAGTTCTGTGATTGGGCTAAAATTACCGAGTTATGTTTTTTTATTATTATTATTATTTATTGCATTTATAAAGCACCATCATATTAAACAGCGCCGCACAATAGATAAATGGGTTAACATACAAGGTAGGACATACACGAAACTCACAACAAAACAAGATCATGCAAATGATTTGATAACAGTACAGTGTCATATGTCAAAATAGAGACTGTTCTAGTCCACGAGAGGGGCGATTGACTGTAAGATTGCATAATCAAACTGGAAACACTAGGGAGGTGGGCCCTGCCAGAGGCTTACAATCTAAAGGGTGGGGGTGGAGACAATAGGTGCAACTGTTGAGAGGGTGTCTAAAGGTGGCCATACACTGGTCGATTTGCCATCAGATCGACCAACAGATAGATCCCTCTCTGATCGAATCTGATCAGAGAGGGATCGTATGGCTGCCTTTACTGCAAACAGATTGTGAATAGATTTCAGCATGAAATCGATTCACCATCTGTGGAGCTGCCGCTGCTGCTGCCCCCCCGGCCCCCCAAATACATTACCTGATGCATACATTACCCCGCATACATTACCTGATGCAGCCGGCGCGAGTCCCTTGGTCTCTGCTGTCTTTTTCTCCGCTCTCGGCTCCAGCTTCACTCTACTTCCTGCCGGGGGAAGTTTAAACAGTAGAGGGTGCTCTACTATTTAAACTTCCTGCCGGGTCAGGAAGAAGTGAAGCCTGCCGGACGCGGAGCCCAGCGGAGAAGAGGCAGCGGAAAGAGCGGGGACTGGTGCCGGCGGAACAGGTAATGTATTGCCGCTAGTGTCGGGCGTCAGGCATTCGAACGCCGCTATCGATGCACGATCAAGCGAAATCTTCCGCACAGACAGGAACGACAGGAATCGACGGGAACGATCGAATTCGGACGGCAATCGATTGTTCGGTCAGTGTTTGTGCGACGATTTCACAGTCGATTTGATCACAGCGGTCGAATCTGCTGTATATCGGCGGTATAATCGGTAAGTGTATGAGCACTTTAACAGAACGTATTATGGTGCTGGAGTAGGGGGATATTGTGAGTATGTTAAACTGGATTCCTGCAGAATTCCGATTTCTGATCAGAAATGTAGTATTTCCGATTGCAAATGTGGAAATTTAAATTCCGCAGAATCTGAATAGGCATCCATAATAAAATTGATATCAGGTAGGCAGAACCCCCAGCTTTGCATCTCAGAACATGCAGGCAAATTCCTATCTGCAGTATTAAATGTTCGAGAAACTAGACACTTAGTCATTAGTTGAGTCAACAAATTCCGTAGAGTGAGCAAGGGGAGCAGATTGGACAATTTCCCAGGCACATCAAATATTCCTCTGGTATCTGCAAATAGCATGAATGCCAAACAGAAAAGGCTCTCCAGTTACATTTGGTTAAAAATTAAAGATGAAATCAGTTACACAACTTAGAATTCAAGCCAAAAAAAATGTGTTGAGGCTTAAGAAAAAGGGGAAAAAAAATCAATAACGCACATATCAAGCTGTATCGCTCAAGTAACACTGAGATTTAAAGGTGTCTCCGTCGCGTCAAGGGATGCGTCCGCGATTGTTGTCCAG
Organism: Hyperolius riggenbachi; assembly: GCF_040937935.1. Classification (NCBI taxonomy): domain Eukaryota; kingdom Metazoa; phylum Chordata; class Amphibia; order Anura; family Hyperoliidae; genus Hyperolius; species Hyperolius riggenbachi. The sequence goes on along the minus strand of NC_090646.1, from coordinate 117,705,435 downwards.
TTCTGTACATTAAGAGTACAAATGGAATCATTACAAAAGTTCCTTTGAGGCACGCAAAGGCATGTGTCTTTTATTAGGAGGAAGAAGAGGAAGAAGAAAAAAGGCAGCGCTTAATAATTGTATTATAGTATTCGGCGGAAAATGAAAAGCATCCCAGGATTTACACGAGTGAATGGGATCCCGCTCAATGTAAATGAGAAAAATAATAATAATAATTATAATGAACGGCAGCGGAGAGGAAAGAGAAAAGCCTCCGCTGGTGAGTTGTCCCTCTCGTTTTCATATTTGCCTCCTACCTACACTCATTCAGTCTAGCTATTAACTAGAGATAAGAAGGGCTCAATGAACTGTGTGCTACCAAGCAAGTAAAACGTATAATCAAACCAATGGGCAGAGCTCTGTAGGGGATAGGCTTCAAGTTGAGGAATTTGTTCCAAATGGCAGAGCAAACATTTTTTATTGTGTCAATCTGTTCCATAGGAAAAGAATTATGGCCGTGCCATTTACCAAGGGGGAGCCAAGCTCATTAAACAGCACCGCCATTTAACTCTTTCTTTTAGGAATGAATACTCGGCATGCTCAAAACTTCAAAACATTAGAGTTTAACTCCACAATGAATGACATCAAAGTGTTCACTATTTTTAAAGTGCACCTTAAAGAGGGATGGTCAGCCTCAAAATCAAATTCCATTTACCCACTGCACTGTATTTATTATGCAGACTGGAACCTCACCCTGCATTGCAAGCACTCCAATGTATTCAGAAATGTTTCTGCTGTAATAAATCTTATCTCAGTTAGCCAGGCTCTATGTTTGCCATCCCGATGAGAGGGAAGCTTGTAATTACCTCTCCACATGACTGCTCCTCACTGATAGGCTGAGGGCAGTTCAGTGTGAAGCTACTGAAATCTGATATTGCTGTGCTCACATGTTTGCAAAGCAAGAATAGAAATAGAATAGAAAATCTTTATTGTCATTGTAACAACCGAAATTGTACAACGAAATTCTTAAGTGCAATTTTCCAGCAAAAGCAAATACAGCATAACATTCCATTCTTACATACATTGCATTGCACACACCCCTTACCAACATGGCCACTTAGCAGCATTTAACATAGAAATGGCTGAAGGATAAAAACTGTTCTTTAGTCTATTTGTCTTAGTTTTTATAAGTCTAAAACGTTTTCCAGAAGGCAGATGTTCAAATAACACATGTCCTGGATGTGAGGCATCGCTTAAAATTTTCTTAATATTCCTGAAACAATAAGACGTATATAATTCTTCTAATGAAAGGAGAGGACAGCCAACTATCCTCTGGGCAACCTTAATTACCCTATGAAGCTGCTTTTTCTGTGCTACTGTGCAGCTTGAAAACCACGCACAGAGGCAAGCTAGCTATGACAGTGCAGAATCTAGGAGGAAAAAAAAGTGAGGATAGATGGCTGCTAATGGTGAGGCGTGGGCATGCTTTATGCTGCAATGAGGAAGTTTTGGGCGCCCCATTGCAACTAATTACACCCCTTCTTGTTAAAGTTCTTTGACATATTATTGTCAAACATTTCAGAGGTGCTTTACCAACAAAGGGCTATCTCCGGGTGGTGAAAAGAAGTCATACAGGCATGTCATTGGCTAAGGAACATGCCTGTGTGCTCCACTCACTGTGGAAAAACCACTTTGGGTATACTTTAATTGATGAACAAAGGAACCAGCAAAATGGAAAATAGGTGACATGTTTTGGACTACATTGTCTATGATTAAGAATCAATGTCATCCAAACCATGTCAGCTAGTTTGAGCTTTTGCTCGTTGTGTTGATCATCAATAAAGGAGGGTTTCTAGGCACTGTGCACATCTTGTTTGGACCATTCAAATGTCCACTAGAACAGGTTATATTGACATACAATGAACAGACACATGGAAGCTATTTTTTTTAAATCTGTTGTGAAATGCTATGTACAAATTTATACATTTTAATAGAAATAATTACTAGAGCTACTGATCAAAAATGGTGGAAAATATTTAAATTTTTATAAACAATAACAATAAAAATATTTGCATTTGTAAATACCATAATAATATTGCACTTAGGAACAGCCACAAGGGATGTTTTTAAATGTAATATGATCATTTACCTCTCGGCCCCAGACCTTCACTCCCTCTTCACACGTGTTCCTGACTGTTTGTCTATTTTATCCCCTTTAATGACCTCTTCTTGCTTTTTTAAGACTTAATATGAGTATACCAGAACAAATTTTTCCACCGTCTCTGCCCATTCTCTGCCTGATATAAAAACAAATGCAAATAACACCCTAATCACTCTAGTTCCCAAAGCACAGTGCTTAGGGGTAACATTTGACTTCTCTCTCTTTTATTCTGGCACCACTCTAATCTGTACTGAACTTGGTTGCTTGACTTATTCATCTTTCTTCTCACTCTTCCTCTGCTGCTCCTCTCTGTCAAGCTCTTCATTGACTATCAATTAGCCAGAGAATCAAGTTCAAACTCTTAACCCTGACCTAAACAACTCTCCACAATCCCTCCCCTGTACATCTCCTCACTAGTTTCCAGATACCAACCCAATCGCAATCTCAGTTCTGCACATTAACTTCTTTTGTCCTTCTCTAGATTCACCTCCTCACATTCCCGTATACAAGACTTGCTCACGTGCTTCATCCCTCCTCTGTAATGCCCTTCCACAACACATCTATCTCTCTCCAACCTTTGTCATCTTTAATTGCTTGCTGACCGCGCCTCGCCAACGGGCGTGACGGCGGCGGCAGCCCCAGGACAGCCTAACACCGATCAGTGTAAGGTCCTTGGGGCTCGCAGTGCAGGAGATCGCATACAGGCTGCACGCACATCTCCTGTTGGTAGGCGGAGCAGAGCTCCGCCTCCAGTCTCCAATCGGCGGTCTCCACCCTGGAGACTGTTAGACGAGAAAACCACCGTGTGACACGGCTTTCCCCCTGGGACACAAGAAAGCGATCGACTCTCATAGGCAGAAGCCTATGACAGCTGATCGCTAGGATTAAATAAATAGTAAAACATAATAAAAAAGAAAGACATAAATATTTATATATAAAAAAAAACACTAGGGGGAGAGCTCTGTTGGTGGGGAGAAAGGGGGGGGGGGATCACTTGTGTGCTGTGTTGTGCGGCACTGCAGCTGGGCCTTAAAGCTGCCGTGGCCTATTTTAAGAAAATGGGTGTGGTGTTTAGGGAGGTTTAAGCCAGTAGTCCTTAAGAGGTTAAACGCCCCCTAAATATTCACCTTTTCCCACAAACATACACTATGCACATATATACCTTAGGCCATTCCCTCTTTGAACCTCCTTACTAGATTACTAGATAACCTAAAAACACACTAACTCTAGATATGATTACTACCGCTCTCTTGTCCCCTCCCCCCCCCCCCCATTCCTTTAGATTGCAAGCTTGCATCACCAGGGCTCTCTCATCCTTTTGTGTCTAGGAATTTATTATATATGTTATTCATCATGTCACTTTTGTCACTGTAATTACCAATTCTATACGTTGTATTGATTCTGTATTTTGTACCAATTGGTTTATACTGTTGTCTGTCTATACTTTTGTTTGTTTCTTGCTTCGTACATTGCCACGGAATATGTTGGCGATTTATAAATCCTACTAATATAATAAATGGGAAAGTTCGGATGTTCGGATGTTTGGATGTTTGGATGTTTGTTACTCGATCACGCAAAAACGGCTGAACGGATTTGAATGAAATTTGGCACACACATAGTACATTACCTGGAATAAAGTATAGGATACTTTTTATTCCCATAACCAAAAAGAGACAAATACAAATTTCACTGGAAAATGTAAACTGCAGCCATTCTTACACTGTTACACTGGAGGTGTGTTTAGCTTCTAAGTGCACAATGGTTAATTTGCATATATTCAGCAGTGATGCACTGGGAGACATCTCAAGCTCACTCCAACCTGAATTATCGCAAATTCTTTCTGTTGTAAGAAAGCAAACTTTTGTTTTTCTTAACAACTTAGTAAGGGGGCTTTTAGGACCATTGTAGTCCATTACACACTCCAATGAGTTCTGGGTCACCATGAGCTTGCTGGTTAGTCTGTTCCTCTCGGTGTTACAAGCACTACTGCATAGAGCCAAAGTAATCCATGCCATGCACTGATGAGGATCAAACAATCCAAAACAGTCTGTATGCATGTTGGTTTATTACAGCTCTGTACAAATTAACAAGCTGACAAATCATTGCATTCCAGCAGTTCTGGAGGTGTGTTTAGCTTTTAAGGGTAACAATGGTTAATTTGCATATATTCAGCAGTGATGAACTGGGAGACATCTCAAGCTCACTCCAACCTGAATTATTGCAAATTCTTTCTGTGTTAAGAAAGCAAAGTGTTGTTTTTCATACACTGTTAATGGTAGGGTTCTCAAACTTTGCTCAGTTGGTCGATTTTCAAGGGGAATATTTCTGCCATTCTTGCACTGTTAATGGCACAAGCCTCAAACCTGCCATTCTTGCACTGTTAATGGCACAAGCCTCAAACCTGGTATAGTTGATCATTGGGTGACTGGGGTTCAATGTCAGAAAGGGGGTGGAGCCACAAATAGACAATCAGATTTGTTTCATTCCAATGCAAATTTTTGTGTGTTAGGGTTAGGAAAGTGGGCACAGCCAACACCAGCCAAATACATAAGCGGGCAACGCAGGGTCATAAGTGGGCGGAGAAAAATACAAATTTTACAGGGAAAATGTAAACAGCAGCCATTCTTACACTGTTAATGGTAGGGTTCTCAAACTTTGCACAGTTGGTTACTGGGTGACTGGGATTGATATTCAGAAAAGTGGGTGGAGCCTACAAAAAACAATCAAAAATTACCTATTGATTTTTCGGGGGAATATTTCATTGCTGCCATTCTTGCACTGTTAATGGCACAAGACTCAAACCTGGTACAGTTGATAATTGGGTGACTGGGGTTTAAATTTATATAAGGGGGTGGAGCCCCAAACAGCCAATCTGATTTGTTTCATTTTAATGCAGGTTATTGATGCCAAAGACCGCAAAGCTCACAAACTTGGTCATTGAGTAATTGAGTAATTGTGTGTTAGGGCTAGGAAAAGTGGGCGCACCCAACACCAGCCAAATACATAATCGGGCAATGCCGGGTTATCAGTAGGCGGCGACAAATACAAATTTCACTGAGAAAATGTAAACTGCAGCAATTCTTACACTATTAATGGTAGGGTTCTCAAACTTTGCACAGTTGATCACTGGGTGATTGAGATTAATATTCAGAAAAGTGGGTGGAGCCTACAAAAGCCAATCAAAATCCACCTATTAATCTTTAAGGGGAATATTTAATTGATGCCATTCTTGCAGTGTTAATGGTACAAGCCTCTTGCACTTTTTATCACCTGTACCTGGTACAGTTGGCCATTGGGTGATTGAGGTTTAAATTCAGAAAAAGGGTGGGGCCACAGCCAATCAGATTTATTTTATTTCAATGCAAATTATTGACGCCAAAGAACGCAAAGCTCACAAACTTGGTCATTAAGTAATTTTGTGTTAGGGTTAGGGAAAGTGGGCGGAGCCAACACCAGCCAAATACATACCTGGGCAATGCCAAGTCATCAGTGGGCGGAGACAAACACAAATTTCACTGAGAAAATGTAAACTGCAGCCATTCTTACACTATTAATTGTAGGGTTCTAAAACTTTGCACAGTTGGTCACTGGGTGACTGGGATTAATATTCAGAAAAGTGGGTGGAGCCTACAAAAACCAATAACAATTCACCTAATGATTTTCAAGGCAAATATTTAATTGCTGCCATTTTTGCACTGTTAATGGCACAAGCCTCAAACCTGGTACAGTTGATCATTGGGTGACTGGGGTTAAGTATTTAGAAAAGGGGTGGGGCCACAAACAGCGAATCAGATGTGTTTCATTTCAATGAAAATTATTCATGCCAAAGACCACAAATCTCACAAACTTGGTCATTGACTATTGACAATTGTGTGTTAGGTTTAGAAAAAGTGGCCACAGCCAACAGCAGCCAAATACATACCCGGGAAACATTAGGACATCAGTGGGTGGAGAAAAATACAAATTTCACTGCTAGAATGTAATCTGAAATTTGGCACACACATAGTACATTACCTGGAATAAAGTATAGGATACTTTTTATTCCCATAACCAAAAAGGGGGCAGAGACAAATACAAATTGCACTGGAAAATGTAAACTGCAGCCATTCTGACACTGTTACACTGGAGGTGTGTTTAGCTTCTAAGGGCACAATGGTTAATTTGCATATATTCAGCACTGATGCCCTGGGAGACATCTCAAGCTCACTCCAGCCTGAATTATCGCAAATTCTTTCTGTTTTAAGAAAGCAAACTTTTGTTTTTCTTAACATCTTAGTAGGGGGGCTTTTAGAACCATTGTAGTCCCTTACACACTCCAATGATTGGTCTGTACCTCTCGGTCAGGGGCGTAGCTAGGGGTGGGCGAGGTAGGACAAGTGCCCCCGGGCGCTGGGTCCCTAGGGGCGCCCAGCTGTGACCTGTGTTTTTTTTTTTATTTATTTACCTGGTTACTACCACTGGGGATACCTATAGACCTGGTTACCTATACTGGGGGCACCTATTTTGGGGAAACTGCTGCCAGATTAACTGTATTTTTGGGGAACCGCTGCTGCCAGATTAAGTGTATTTTGGGGAACAGCTGCCAGATTATATGTATGTTGGGGGAACCACTGCTGCCAGATTGTGTCTACTTTGGGGCAACCATTGTCAAATATCTGTATTTTGGAGGAACCTCTGCCAAATTACACGTATTTTTGGTGAAATGCTGTCAGATTACATGTATTTTGGGGGGAAACACTATGGCAGAGCTCAAACTTCCCTGCCAGACCTTTTACACCACTGCTAAGGTCATGTATATTTGGCCCCACCCATTACCATGCCGACGCCCCTTTTTTGACCTTACAGGGCGCATTAATAGTCTTTGTCCCCGGGCGCTGGAAACCCTAGCTACGCCTCTGCTCTCGGTGTTACAAGCCCTACTGCATAGAGCCAAAATAATCCATGCTATGCAGTGATGAGGAGCAAACAATCCAAAACAGGCTGTATGCATGTTGGATTATTATGGCTCTGTACAAATTAACAAGATGACACATCATTGCATTCCAGCAGATCGGGAGGTGTGTTTAGCCTTTAAGGGTAGCAATGATTAATTTGAATATATTCAACAGTGATGTACTGGGCGACATTTTAAGCTCACTCCAACCTGAATTATCGCAAATTCTTTCTGTTTTAAGAAAGCAAACTTTTGTTTTTCTTACTCTGTGAGTGGCAGGGTTCTTAAATTTTGCACAGTTGGTCACTGGGTGACTGGGATTAATATTCAGAAAAGTAGGTGGAGCCTACAAAAGCTAATCAAAATTCACCTATTGATTTTCAAAGGAGTGGATCCACAGCTAATTACATTTATTTAATTTTAATGCCAATTATTGATGCCAAAGACCACAAAGCTCACAAACTAGGTCATCCTTGAGTAATTGTGTGTTAGGATTAGAAAAAGTAGGTAGAGCTAACACTAGCCAATTACATACCCGGGCAACGCCGGGCGACCAGCTAGTAGATAATAATAATAATATGCAAAGATTGAGCAGTAATATATTTCTGATTGTAGACTGTGATTGTACACATGTACACATTGCAAGTACATACATATATACAGTAGATTCATTGTACATTGAATTGATTTAGCAGTGAAGAGAGAGGAGGGTGCCAGAGGCTGAGGTTAGCCCATCTGCAGGCCGAAGAGGAATGAGTTAATCGTTAAAAAAATTACAGTTTTAACATTACATTTCCAAATAAATGATGTCAAGCGTAAAACCGGCACAAATGAATGGGAGGGTCGCATCTCCCAAATGCATCTGACCAGCGCTGGTTTGATGGGACTTCTTATTCTGTGTAATAACCCTTTGTTCTACTGAGATGGTGTCACCCTTGGTTATACTTAATGCTCATTCATATCTTCACGATTTTCCATAGAAATTGCAGACTTGGAACTATTTAAAGGAGGAATCCAAGCAGAGAATAATCTTGGCTGCTTCTGACACAGCTGCAAGTCAGAATCATAAAGAGGTCATCTGGACAATAGTAATTAAGGTGACACCATGCTTATTCAGCTACACACAAAATGGAGATGTTTCCCGAACTGCTGATATAGATCACTAGTCAAGTAAGGGAAAATCCACCCAAAAGCACCCTCGAGGCTTGCAGAGAATGCACTCCAGCTTCTTTAGATAGTAAAGGAAAAAAAGAACTAAAAAGATTTAGATTGTAGTGCTGGAAGACAGAATTTAGCTTTCAACTGCTAATAGAAGGCCTCTATATGAAATCAAGGAAATGTTCCCTTTGCAGAAGACCTCAAGTGAAGAAATAGAGCACTGAAATATTTTAAGGAGTTCTCGGTCTGTTTTAATTAACTCAAACTGACACGAACAGCAAATGCAAATGATTTACTTTCCTTGAGCCTTTTTTAATTCTGAATATTAAATTGGAAAAAGTAAACAGATGATGTTTTGTGTTTTATTCATAAGCGGCTCCTACATTGGAAATACATTTTTAGCGCAGGAACAGCAAAAACTGCAATAACGTGTTTTTAAGTTAGTAGTTACGAGTATACATACATATATATATATATATATATATATATATATATATATATATATATATATACATATATATATATATATATATATATATAACAGAATGTTGTGGGTAGCTTGATGATCAATGTATTATTGTTTCCGATTATCTAAAGTGATGTAAAGTGGCATTTAGAGTTTTGCAAGGCTGGAAACCCAGATTCCGTTAAGCTAATGTTTGCATGGGAATCTATCAAACAATGCTCCCCTATGCAAGACAAGATTCTGGGATTCCCTGCTTGGACCTAGTACTGGAATACTACTTGTACCACTTGATTCTAGCACTGGCAATTCAGTTATGTTTGGATATTGGTGTGTGTAGGTTTATTCTTGGCCCCAATGCAATTTTTTCAATAACCTTGGACACACCGGGATTGTCAGGAAACCATTTCCCCCTTTAGATCTCCTCTACAAGGAAGAAGACATCTGGAACATTAAACATTTTGTCATGAGTTATTATGATAAAAAAACTTAACTGTAGACCTCAACTAGTTTTTTTTTTTATGGAGGTAAGTCAAATAGTTCCATAGTTAGGGCTGGTGCACACCAAGAGTGGTCCTAAACAATTTTTAAAACCGCTTGGCTAATGTATTGCAATGGGATGGTGCACACCAGAGTGGTTTGTTTTTCCCACAAACACAAACACGGGTCCTGCAGCATTTTTGCTGATTTCTGAGGCAATTCTGCCTCAATGTTAAATATAGGAAAGTGGAAAACCGCTCTGAAAATCGCTAGATCAGAGCAGTTTTCTAAGCGTTTTTGTTACAGAAGCTGTTCAGTTACAGCGTTACTCTAACAAAATATAAAATCTAATACATAAAACGCTCCAAAAAACACTAGGCGTGTTTAGAAAATCTCTTTAAACATGCCTAGAATCAGGGCCGGCGCGCTCATGAGGCGGGGTGAAACATTTGCCACAGGCGGCATATCAGGCGGCAAATCTGTATTGTAAGTGGACGGCCTTGCAGGAAGTGACGTCAGTGGAGCGCACGATGGAACGCGGAAGAGGTGAGTGATTCCCCCGCCCGTTGCCTCTTAATCATATGCACGCTGGTACTTAACGCTGGAGGAGGAGTGCAGATCGGGGGACCCAGGCGAGGGACCACTAGGCCCAATACCCCCTTTCTTCCAGCTACCCCTCCAGCTCGGCGCGTCGATTTTTTCTAATTTTGCCTCAGGCGGCAAAAAGTCTAGGGCCGGCCCTGCCTAGAATTGCTCTGAAAAAATGCATCAAAAACCGCTAGCGTTTGCAGACCTGCTAGCGGTTTTTGGTGTGCACTGGCTCTTAGTCAAAAAGACATTCCTCACCGAGATCAACTAGAACAACCATACCACTAACTTTAGCCTGCACCCTTACAAATCACAGTTTATCCAGAGGAAGGCAAAAAAAAAAAAAAAGTTTTGGACCAATTACCCCTTATTGACATCCCTAAATACAATCAGAAGACTTATTCTCTCCCCCATCTTGGTGTGTGGTTACCATTCAGGTAACCCAGTCTTGAGAGTTCTCTAATTCCTTTTTATATGTGTTACCTCTAATTCCTCTTCATATGTTTAATCAACTGCACTAGAAGTGTGTTTCAGCTACCTCTGTTTGTGCTTTTGAGACAAACAATCAACAACAAAACATGTACCTCTCCCATGTGTTTTCCATGTCTGTGTGCGTTTTCTCAAACTTCTCAAAAACACACCACTAAGCTAATTAGTCTAACTGACCAAATGTGTCTTCATTTACATAACAATCCTAGTAGGTATGTTGAATTAGGAGCTCATTTGGAGACACAGACAGATGTACTGGTAAGTGGTTCTGTGTTTGCTATAACATGCTGCATAATATGCCAACTTTATGTTCCTGTATGTATAAGAAATTTTAAAGAAGTATGAGGAATCTCCCTTCATGGAATCCAAGTCCTGATAGAGTGGCAGATAGGAATTTCCTCCTTATGAGAAACAGATGGAAGCTTTCCAGCCTTTGATGGAAAATGTTTCTAAGAAAAAGGAGCGAAAACCGAGGCTTGGTGCTGCACGCGGCTTATCCCGTTTATCAGCCCAGCCACTCGGTTCATCACTTTATGCACGTAAAGCGTAAAACGTACTCATATTTTATACATGGACACTTGTAAGTTAATAGCCAGTCTTTTTTAAATACAGAAGCTCCATATGTTCGACATCTATTTTCCTCATATTACTTCATCCCACCACACACTTCCAGTAAAGATGGTGGAGATCCATAATCTGCGAACAAGCCCTGCTTTATCTATGTCAGACATCAAAGGACATCTCACTCGGCTTGTGGCACAAACCCTCCGGCGTATTTAACTGCCATGTCCGACTGCTCCTTTAGCCCTTATTCTCTGAACACAATATCTTTTTGCTCCTGTTATTATGTCCTCTCTCTCCTAGTGCTTAGTCATCTCTGCAAAGATATTACGGAAGGCAAGGATGTCAACCTAGAAACTTGTTTTATTTCCTTACAAGACATCAGCCAGAAAGAATGCCTGCTGCGGTGTTATCTTACTCCGCTTTCAAGATAAAGACCCACGTCTTTCAAATAAATTGACAATTTCAGAGTTCATGTCTACATTCTGTTTATACAGAGATATAATCTCTTCTGCTGTCCCACATAGAAGGGAATAATTACATTACACTACCTATGGAACTCCGTGGATCAAGGATACAGATAGGATAGCATTTCACTCACCGCTATTAGCAATTATCCCAGCCAGCACCAAAGACTCATAGCAGCTGCTCTGTTTCAATTTGACACCAATGTCCCCTGGCATGCCCTGGACATCACATTATTTAGCAATCATCGCGTCCCTATATTCCTCAATTTTACAGGCTCCGTAGGTTTCTCTGCCACTAACCCCCTTATCCCATAAAGAAAATTAAATTAAACCACAATTGTGAAAATCCATAAACCAGGTCACGGAATTAGTAGTTTACAAGATATATATATTTATTTAATAAGACCTTTCTACATTCTGTAACATCAGAAATGTTTTAAAGAGTACACACATTTTTATATGTAGTAAGAAGTTTAATTTTTACAAACTAAAAAAAAAATCATAATTGCATGCAAAAACTAATCAATGATTTTTTTAGGCGCTCACTTTCATGACCAAAAATTCTACAGGCACTTGTATTGACCTGAGGAAGCAGGCCAAGACCCGTGAAATGCATTGTCTTCCATGCATAAATAAACATTACTTTTTCCATTAACAGAAGTTTGACTTCTTAAAACAGAAGGTATTTACAATTATTCAGGTTGGAGTGAGGTCTGAGATGTCTCCCGAGTCCCAATGCATCACTGCTGAATATGCAAATCATCTCTTTAATGTCCCTGATAGCTAAACACGCCCCCAGAACCACTGGGGGTGTCAGCTTGTTAATATTTCAGTCACACTAGTCCAACATGCTTACAGACTGTTAACAAGCTGACACATCATTGCATTCCAGGAGGTTTATTTAGCTTTCAGGGACATCAAAGAGATAATGTGCATATTCAGCAGTAATGCATTAGGAGACATCTCAGAGCTCACTCCAACCTGAATAATTGTAAATACCTTTTGTTTTAAGAAGGCACACTTTTGTTTTTCATATCATCTTAGTAAGAGGGCTTTTTGGCCACTTTTGGCCCATTACACACTCCTGAGAGTTCTGGTTCACCATAAGTTTGCTGGGTTTTTTTCCATTAAATAATGGTTTGTCCTTTCGAGAAGGTAAGAAATTACACTTTGCGCATATACAACATCTAGTAGTATCATATCATGAAGGGCGCCTCCACCAGTGTTTTTTAGTATTATCAATCAATCAACCAATCAATCAAAAATCTACCTTTGTCCAATAGAAGAAATTAGATTAAATTAGTAGATTAGTTTATTCCTGCCAATTGCTTCCACAAAATGTCTGTTGGAACTTTAGTCCAAACACAGACCCAAAATTCCACTGATATTCTGTTTGTGCACGTTGATGCTCCACAAATCATCTGAGTTTCAGCACGCAAAAAGAAAAGCAGTCTGAAGGCAGATCCATCACCCCACTACTTAAGGTAGACCTGTACTCTTGCACTGCAATAACAGAATGCAGCACAATGTGCAGGCAGATTTGTGTTACAAATATTGAAAGGAGTCGGTTTCCTTCTTGAACTGAAAGGGCTGCTTTCAATGTGCACATTGCAGTTTTTGCAGTTCGCTCATTGTGCTCATACTATTCACATAACAGAAAGAGTTTTCTGATCAGTAGTTTCTTCACATGTACCACTGATTTGTTGCGTATATATCTCCTTACGTATCCATGCATATATCTTGCCTGCCAATTTAAACTATGAGTTTACGTATTTGCATGTTTACATATTTACATCTTCTTGCAACAACAGGAGGTGCAAGGACAGGGCATGCTCTCTAGTATTCCTTGGGTATGCACACTGTATGATATGTATACATGATGGCGTGATTTGTCTGACCACCATGGGCTTTCCTCCTTGCAAGCATTCTGCTGAATAGAAATATGGCCTATTTGTTTCTGATGACTAACACTAACCTCCTTCCATGCAATCCTCTTTTTGATCCCTAACTCTAAACTCCCTCCAACATAAGCCGATTCCTGATGTGATGCCAAACATTAAAGTGTACCTGAGATGGTAATTGTAAGAAAAAAAATATATACATACCTGGGGCTTTCTCCAGCCCTCCACGGCCTGATCACTCCCTCGTAGTCCTCAATCGCCTCCCGGTTTATCTACAACTGACCCCGGTAAGTTATGCAGTCAGGGCCAGTAGCACAGGTGCAGTCCAGTTGAGCGCACTTTCCTGTCTCGCTCCCATCACCATGAGTGTTCTGTTCCTGCGCATTAGTTCTGTGCAGGTGCAGAATGCTCCTGGCGGTGGGAATGCAACCAGGAAGCACATGCGGCCTGGACCAGAGGACTTTCCGGGAACAATTTCAGAAGAACCTGAAAGCGACCAAAGACTACAAAGGGGGCGATTAGGCCGGAGGGGGCTGGAGGAAGCCACAGGAATGTATATTTTCTCTTACAATCACCATTTTTTCTTACAATCACCTCAGGTACACTTGAATCCTCCCCCAGCATAACCCTAACCTCTCAACAACATTCCTGATGCTGAACGCTATGCCGTCCGTCCATTAGCATAACCCATTTTCTGATGCCTAACCCTAACCTCTTCCCCCAAAAAAGTTCCCTTCCTGATGCCTAAGCTTAACCTTCCCCCAACTTGACCTTATTCCAGATGCCTATAATTGCACATAAAGCTTGCAAGTCCTACCAGTAGGAGGCTCTCCAGGAGAGTGTGACATATTACATTATAATTTTTGATATTTTCCATATTTTTTGTATTATTACTAAATCAAATTATAAAAAAACAAAACAAAAAAAAACTATAATTTCAAACCATAATGCAACCCATTTAGTAGTGTACTTTCATTTTTATACGCGCTTTACGCCTAATATTATAACTATCATACCCATATACATGCAGAGTCGTGCCTACAAACCGCAAGACTGCATGTGCTGCTCCACAATCCAAACAACAAGCCAAATTGAGCGTATTATCACGTCTCCCATAGTCATTATGTCATTAAAACTATAAAACAGAGGCTTTGTCTAGAACTGATTTACAATGAGAAATCCTAATGACAACTCTTCCATAAAGACACACCCATTTCACAAAGTGTTATTAAAAAGGCATTGTGTAGATGAGAGTGCCAGAGCCGAATTTGTAGCAATATCCACCCTTTCACTTTCTATTATTGGTTTTAAATGGGTCTATCATTCAGAAAACATATGATACTCATCATATTGCAAAGTAACACCAGCCGCATTAATATACAATCTGACAATGAGAAAAAAAGATTTATGATTTGATGGAAATCATGTTGTGTTCTTCTGTTCCATCTTTCTCTTACTTTACAGATACATCTATGATATCACTAGCTGTAATGGCAACAATCTCTTTTAGAGCTCAGCAACTTACTGGCTCTCTTTTTCAGCAATGGTGAAGCAATAGGGGATTCAGAGGTTGTGCTTGAACCAGGGTCTCTGGATCACAAGGGCCCTCTTAAAGCACTGTATTAGTATTAGCTATTCATTGCTGCTATGTTGGTAATGGTTACCTCTAAACTGCTACACCGCTGCTTTTGAGTCAGCAGCCACAAGGTATTCTGGTCTATTTCCTAAAGACAGTAGCCACAAGATGTACCGGCCTATTGGCTAGGGACAGCAGACACAATCTATACTGGCCTACTAAATAGAGACAGCAGCCACAAGATATACTTGCCCATTAGCTAGAGAGGGAAGCCACAATATATACTGGCCTATTGGCTAGAAACAGCAGCCACAGTATATACTGGCCTATTGGCTAGAAACAGCAGCCACAGTATATACTAGCCTATTGGCTAGATACAGCATCCACATGATACCATGGCCTACTGTTTAGAATATGTAGCTACAAGATATCTACAAGATTTACTGACCTTTTTGCTAAAAGACAAAAGCCACAAGATGTATTGGCCTATAGGCAAGAGACAGCAGCCACACAATGCGATGGTCTACTGTTTAGAGTCAGCAGCTATCAGATATGAGGAAACATTGTACTCAGTTAAGCCCTTTACTTATTCAGAAAAACTCCGCCAAGTTGGTTCAGTGTGGTCTCGGCGAACAATATACAATTTAGAATGCACACAATATACAAAATGCAGAACCATCTGTGACCTTCACTAAGACCATGCATAGTTTTCAGTCACTAGGGAGGTGTGACTTCTGAGGGGACTGCCTTCAGACCTGACATCTTCCTTGCTATGTAGCCTGAACCACTGAAAAATCCATGTGACTGAAGTGGGTATATTTCTAGGATTCAGGGAGGGGTGGGAAGTGAAAAGGGGCCTCAGCAGTGCAAAGTAAGAAGATGTATGCCTGTTGCCTTCATGTACTCGTTTTTGTAAAATACCTTTCAATAAAATGCACTCATAATTTATGTACATGTCGTGAAGCTTTAAGAACAAGTTTATGGTGGCTTTGAGATGGCATGTGGACAAAAACAATGAAAAGAGCTGTAGAGCCTAAACTGGGCTTTGTCCTGCTACACCCTAGATCCATTATTATGGTGGTTATGGCTGCAGTTACATTCCTGATTTGAGCTCTCTTGTTACTATGGATTCAACTTTTGGTCCTTAAAGGGAACCTAAACTGAGAAGGATATGGATTTTTCCTTTTAAATAATACCAGTTGCCTGACTCTCCTGCTGATCACGTATTTCTAATACTTTTAGCCACAGCCCCTCAACAAGCATGCAGATCAGGTACTGTGACTGAAGGCAGACTGGATTAGCTGCATGCTTGTTTCAGGTCCGTGATTCAGCCACTACTGCAGCCAAAGATCAGCAGGACTGCCAGGCAACTGGTATTGTTTAAAGGGAAAGATCCATATACCTCTCAGTAAAGGTTCCCTTTAAAGGGATCTGAGGCACCCATCCCAAATTGGTTAAGGTCCTTAAACACAAAGACATCCTGATCAAACAACCAATGTCGTGGAAACAACTTTACCAGCGACCAAAACAAATAACAACTGACAAGACTTTCCTATTATATTTTCCACACACTGATAATGTAAACAACTAACTTATCTAAATACTGCACGCGCAAGAGGAAGCAACAATGTATGGATTCTGTAGAACAATGCCATCTAACAACATTGCACACATGTAGCCGACTGCACGATATCTGCCCAACCGTCGTCTGAGTTGAACAGCTACATGGATGCTCGATATTGATCACATGTCATTATTGTTTGACTACATTTTTTATAAGATTGTCATTCGATACGGCAAAGTCTGTAATTTGTCTGATGTGTCAAACTACTTTTTGTTGCGTGTGTGTAACAGTGTTGCTGGTGAATTATTGCCAAACTCATTTTCCCATTGCTATTTTCGATTTTGAGAAAATATTTGAGAACGTTTTTTTCTTCCTTTTACCCTAAAATTTGTTTCCTTTGATCATATTACAGAGTATTTTCGCAATATGATCAAAGGAAACAAATGTTTCTTTCTGATGCAAAAATTTGAGAAAAACTTTGGGAATTTAAACACAAAAATTCACAAAAAGCTTATTTTTTAGCATGAAAAATCCCAAATTTATAAAAAAAAATGTATTATAAATAAAATTTTAGATGCCATTTTCGCTCAAAAGTCAAATTTTACATAATTTTTAGTGAAAATTAATGCAACAAGGATATCGTCATTTTCGCTCATCACTGTGACTACATCATGCTTAAAACTGTGCCAGCAGGGATGAAGGTGCAATATACAGCTACATATATGTTATAGATATAAAAAAAAATTGCAAAAATGGTACTATTATCGGGAGATCTTTCAGTTCTGTCCCGTTGTAACCCTCTTAAATATCATCTGGTTTGTGATCAAACTGATTATGGTCAAATGGCATAACATACTCAATAATACACTATGACAAAAGCCCCACACAGTAGGGATGTCACTTGAAATGATGGAATTAAGCACTACTAATCCATTAGACGGGAGGGAAGCATTGAACTCTCAGTCACTTCTTACCTCGGCATTAAACAGCACTGTCAGCTGTTTTGGCGATTCTTACCTCGCAGTACTTAGTGAAAGTAGATTTTACTGGGTTCACAACCTTTCCTGGCTGCTTATAATTAGCTTGAAGCTGGATTAAAAATAAAAGAGTTTAGTATACAGCCATGAAAGAGCTGAACGCATGCCAAACCAAAACTTCTTAACACAAGAGAATTGTCATTGTAATTACCTGCTGGAACCTAATGAATCACTCCTACAGAACGCTATGAACAGGAGAGCAAGGTAGAACAAGTTACAGTGTTTATTTGTGGTGATGAGGTTACTAGTCGATAATATGTTTATCTAACATTTCCTTTTTGTAACTCAACAGAGAGTACAATAACAGGGGAAGCTACCATATAATATATCTAATCCTGCATTGGATCTCTGGCCAAAACAACCCAAAACATATGAGGTATAATATAAAGCATTTTCAGCGCTTTCCTAGCAGCCTTATTGCTGGCAGACCATGTGATGTCTGCCCCTCATGCCACATGTGCTGCTTACTATGCAGAGATATGCCACATGTGCTGCTTACTATGCAGAGATATGACCTAAGATTCAATGGGGTAGGTCGGCACATCTCAGGAGTACATTTAAAATGGGTGTCGTGAAAATATGGGCGCTGGATAAAGTCTCAAGAGGAATATCAGTAAATTAAGGATATTCCACTACGAACCACTGCATAATTCCGATATTAGAATATTGGTAATCTTTGCCGATATTTTACTGCAACCTAACCTAATCTTACTCTCACAGGAGCAACTCGGCCCATGCCTAACACTAACTTTGCTGGATGGCAGTGGCTGGATTGTGTACTGGTTAAGGACTCTGCCTCTGACACAGGAGACTTGAAGTCGAATCCTGGTTCTTCGTGTTCAGTAAACCTGCACCTATTCAGTAGGAGACCTTGAGCAAGACTCCCTTACACTGCTAGTGCATATTAGTGGCTGCGGCTCTGGTGCTTTGAGTCCCCCAGGAGAAAAGCACAATATGTTATTTGTCTTGTCATGCCCCCACCCATGCCTAACCTAAACCAACCCCCTCACCCCCCCAACAATGCCTAACCCTAGCTAACACCTCACTGATACCTAACCCTGCAATATCCTCAACATGGATGCCTAATGCTGGGAATACATGGAGTGATCCGGCGGCTCGATTAGCCGCCGGATCGACTACCGCTACGTCCCCGCTCGTCCCCGCGGCCGCCCGGATCGATTCCCGCTCGTCCCCGTGGGCGCTTCCTTATCTTCTGCTCGATCCTCACTATTGTCGGCCTGCGGGCTGCAGATATCGAGCGGGGAATCCATCCACGCGGTCATCGGACCTGTCGTATATTATCAATTGAGCCATCAGCTCTGTGTATTCCCAGCATAACACTAACCTAATCTGTGCCAATACAACCTCCACCGTTGCTGCTCAATATGCTAATGAATAGGAGCTGGCAGCATAAATCTGATATTTATCAGGTGTCCCATGCATGGCGATAGCCCCAATTAACATTGCAGTCAAAGTTATACCTATTTTAACATAGCACCACTGGCACACGAAATTTGCATCTCACAGCCTTCCCTTTATAGTGCAGCCATGTGTTCAATAAATGACAATGTAATGGTTTAGCATCCATGTTTATACATATTTCTATTATGTATTTATTCTTTCTCTTTTCCTGTGTATTTATAGTTTTAGGTGAAAGCACATATTCAAATTTAGAGCCATCCTATGAATGTTGTTTACAAATATGCATCAGGATAGATCTACACAGTTGTGTTTTTTTAATTCTTCTGGAGATTTCCATCTTCTTTTACTATGGATTTGAAAGGTACCATTGGCTTTTATAAAAATGCTATAAAAATAAAATGAATACCTTTTGTTATAAGAAAGATGCTGCTGTATTATTTATAATGTACGGCTCTTAGGAACCTTGCAGACCACCTTCACTCTATCCCCGTTGGAAAGTATGCAGAGCGCGGCAAGGTGAAGCTTTGCAGATGTCTTGTTATTCCAGTAGTCTTAATGGGTTTTCTGAGCAACAGTAGGCTTCTGGGAAAATCCAAGTGAAAAATAGCGCAAGTTGGAATATGCTATTTACTTGTATGTTCTCAGAATTCACACGCACAAATCCCTCTGGGGGCAGGAAAAAGGAATCAACAGCTCACTTTGCCTGCAGTCATCCGTGTCCCCGAGATGTTTGATAATAATATTACTTAGTCATGAATTTCCTAAGTAAGCACAGTGATTGCAAAACAGATCTTCTCATTGGTGATGCTATATATATATATATATATATATATATATATATTTGTACAGATACATTTGTGTCCAGGTCTTCTTGCCTATAGTGCAATTCTGTAAGGGTCTTCCCGGCTTCGCTACAACAATCATCAATTTTCATTAAAGAGGGATTGTCAGCCACACAATCAATTTATATTTACCCACTGCTTTGTGTTTAACCACTTTACCCCCGCGCGTACGTATTTCTCCGCCCCTTTTTCCATCCTTTAACAACCAGGGACGGAGAAATACGTACTTTCCGCGTTCCCGACGCTGCCCGCGCTCCCGCTCGTAAACACGCCGCCCGCCGCTAGTAAACACGCCGCCACCCGCTCACCCAGAGATCAATGAACGGGAAAATCCATTCCCGTTCGTTGATCTAAGCCCCGCAATGATCCGCTGCTCTCCTATGGGCAGCGCGATCATTGTGAGAAAAAACTCACGTGTTCAGCCTCATTATACTTCCTCCAAGCTTCCGGAAGGAAGCTTGGAGGTCGCATTAAAACAAAAAGTTACTGTGGCCATCTTGTGGCCAAATAGTAAACTACACCCTACACATTTTTCACATACAAATAAATGACTTTTACACATAAAATTAACTCATTACCTCCCACACTCCCCATTTTTTTTTTTTTGTAATTAAAAAAAAATTAAAAAATTTACAATTAAAAAAAATACATAAATAGTTACCTTAGGGACTGAACTTTTTAAATATTTATGTCAAGAGGGTAGAACACTGTTACTTTATAAACTATGGGCTTGTAATTAGGGATGGACGCAAAAATGAAAAAAATGCACCTTTATTTCCAAATAAAATATTGGCGCCAAACATTGTGATAGGGACATAATTTAAATGGTTTTATAACCGGGACAAAAGGGCAAATACATTTCATGGGTTTTAATTACAGTAGCATGCATTATTTAAAAACTATAATGGCCGAAAACTGAAAAATAATTATTTTTTTCCCCACATTTTTCCTATTTTCCCATTAAAACACATTTAGAAAAAAATAATTCTTGGCATAATGTCCCACCTAAAGAAAGCCTAATTGGTGGCGGAAAAAACAAGATATAGTTCATTTCATTGCGATAAGTAATGATAAAGTTATAGACGAATGAATGGAAGGAGCGCTGAAAGGTGAAAATTGCTTTGGTGCTTAGGGGGTAAAACCCCTCAGTGGTGAAGTGGTTAAAGTGGACACAAATTAAAAATACAAGATTTCAGAAATTACATCTATTTTCTAAATTATAATAATAAATAGCAGCCTTTTTCCAGCTGCATGATGACAAATATAAAATATTTTATATTTATTGGAGGAACCCCTCCCTTCCTTTCATATTGCTGGGATTTTTCCGGCAGACTGGTGGAGTAGGTGGTGTCCGGCAATGGAGGAATTGCTAATGGCTGCCACCTGTATAACCCTAGTTATGCAAAGAGAGGTGTGAAAAGCATGCACTGAAATGCTCATAGGCTTGAAGGAGTGTTTATTTATCTTTGTATGTGTCAGAGTGGTGCAACTAAATATTTTGAATTAAGAAAAATGTTTGGTTTGGGTCCGCTTTATTTGCAATCTGCAACCTTACCCAGCATTGAAAGCACTCCAATCTATTCAGAAATGTTCTTGCTGTAATAAATCTTATCTCAGTTAGTTAGCCTGGCTTTATTTTTGCCATTGCCAACAAGGAGGAAGCTTGTCATCACCCCTCCCAAATTCCTGCTCCTCACTGATTGGCTGAGGGCAGTTCAGTGATGTGTTTACAAAGCAAACTAGCTATGACAGTGTAATTTCTAAGAGAAAAAAAAAAGAAGGGAGGAAAGGACATCAGGATTGGCTTCAGTCAGAGGGTAGCAAGATGGAAAATTCCAGGAACAGAATTCTCTTTATTTACCATGCAAAATTCACAGAAATCAAAATGTGCACAGTACATCTGTTATGTAAGTAGAACAAGTAGTTATCTACTTATATGTGTGTTTTATTTCCTGGGATAGTATGACTGATCCTGCTGCTTTAAAGAGAACCTGTACTGAGTAAAATTATTTAAAATAAACACATGAGGTAACTTCAAATGAACATTACATAGTTACCTTGCCTTCAGTTCCTCTCAGAAGCTCACCATTTTCTTCTGACAGTGATCCCTTCCAGTTCTGACAACATTTTGTCAGAACTGAAATATATCAGTTGCTGTCAGTTATATATCGGTTGCTGTCTTACCAGCCTCCTATCCATACTGGTGAACTACATGGTTTTGGTGGGTGGGTGGGGGGGTGAGGGAGGTGTTGGTCTTTCTCTGTTGGGGCAGATTTGTCCCACAACGTGTTGTGTTATTTTTGTCTATTACAGATGCCCACTCGCCTGCGTGCGTTGTAGGTTGCATCTGAGTCTGTACACAAAACTCAAATAAAAAGAATTTATAAAAAAAAAAAAAGTAACACCAGCCACAACTGCCAGTCAATGGGCTTGATTCACAAAGCAGTGATAACTGTTATCACGGCTGTGAAAAAAGTGCTTTGCGCGTCGTAGCACATTTTTGTGTGAAAAAAACGGTTATCTCGCACAAAAATTCACATTCACGCAATAACGACAATTATTAACGTGTTAACGTTCACGTTCGTGCGATAACGCGAGTTTATCGCGCGATAACCATTTTCACGCTAATTTTTTGCAAAGCTCTTTTTACTGTGTGATAACAGTTAGCACTGCTTTGTGACTCAAGCCCCATGGCTGTTCTCATAACACAGCCAATATCTTCATCCCCCAGCCCTCCTCCCCTACCTACTGCATTCATTAGCAGCACATTCTATACGTATAGAGATTATATTGATACCATTTTCCATCTGCCAATTGATGCCCTGATATCTTTTTGCATCTGTAAATCGTTTTGAGAGGAAATTATTGTCAGAATGAAGATGACTATCGCAAATACAGCCATAATCTGGCTTCAGACACATCTTTCTAAAAGAGCACCTGTAGCGACTCATAGGAGAACATAAAATATTGTACAGGATACCCATTTTTGCATTAGCTTTCCTGGTTTCAGGATCAGGAACACTTTTTATGACTATATATTGATGTATTTTTGTTTGTAACCCCACCTTGACAATGATGTCTTGTCATGGCAATTATGTCACACAGTCTACAGGCCTGGAGCAGTCTGGGAGATCAACTGAAGTTTCTCCTCAATTCACAGTGGTAAATATAAAATAAACCTCAGTTATTCGGCTTGCCAGCAATAGAGATGCCAGCATCTTTAAAAAATGTAAGATTATTATTATTATTTAGTATTTATATAGCGCCAACATCTTACACAGCGCTGTACAGAGTATATATTGTTTTGTCACTTACCTGTCCCTCAGAGGTGCTCACAATCTAATCCCTACCATAGTCTTATGTCTATGTATGTATCGTGTAGTGTACTGTATGTATCATAGTCTAGGGCCAATTTTAGGGGGAAGCCAATTAACTTATCTGTATGTTTTTGGGATGTGAGAGGAAACTGGAGTGCCCGTTGGAAACCCACACAGACACAGGGAGATTCTGCAGCATTTCTATCTCTTGTATCAAAGCGCAATTGCTCACACACACACGCACAGACATACACACCCCACCGATATAGTATAGCAAGTGTCTCACATTAGCTCACTTCTCTCTTCAGCAACACCTTACAGTCTAATACTTTGCAACGTCTGATGCACGTCACGTGACATGATGCAGGGATGGGATCCACAAGGATATAGACTGTACGACGTGGCTGAAGTGAGGAGGATGGGTAGCTCTGCTGAAAACAGGAAATGCATGGCCCATCTACAGCCACACTGTGCTTTTCCCAACAGAAGCATGAAGCAGCCCCCCTAAGCCCCCACCCGCCTTGCAATGGGCTTAGTATAATGACTATTAAGAATATGTATATGGTTTAGCTCATGCATCATACAGAACCCCTCATTCCATGTTCCCCTTAGCCATTGCGGTTGTATACATATTCTCACCACTCCAGTGACAACCCTGTCTTTGCATTATGTTGCATGGATAATGTGATGCCCGGGGGCACCTACCCTATAGAATGGTCCTTGTGAAATTATCTGAATTGCGTGAATTGTTCTTTACTTTCTACTTGGTGGGATATATGTATGTCTGTATACATCCACAGATATCTGATAATAGGATAACAAAGGCACCAACAGGATAAAAAAAACACTAAAGGAACTTAAAAACTCATCTTGGTAATAGAGGAGGTAGTGGTGGACTTACCTCCTCCAAGCAGAACATTTGACTGAAAATCCACAGTCGTATTGTAATGATCAGTGATATATCTGATGATCAGAATGAGCTCTATCAGCACAATAGTCACTCAGTATTTTATTCAAAGTGTGATCACACGTAATTTGGTGCACAGTAATATACAGGAGCACTGGAGAGTGATAGCCCTGAGTGATAGGGGCCATCACTCACAAGGAGTGGTCGTACAGGCATAGTCGATAACAGATCGGTCAGTCAGAAGTACAGAGTCATCAGGCAAAATCGTAGTGAGTATACAGGGCGAGGTCGGCAACGGATCAGATAGGCAAAGGTACAGAAACGTAAGACTAGATCAGAGTGAGTGTTCAGGCAGAAGTCGGCAACAGATCCGATGGGCAAAGGTACAGAATCATAAGGCAGAGAGTAATCAGAGGTACAGGCAAAAGGTCATACACAGAAATAATCAATATACAATGATAATAATAATAATCCTAAGCTAAGTGCGAATCCCCGGGGACCTGCCGGTTCAAGCACACAAGGATCTGACTAAGGTCTGAGAGCTTTTACTGCGAAGATTCAGCAACAACAGACAACGAGCCACTGACAGCTCATAGCTTAAATACCGACAAGCAGCCCCAAATGACCCACCCTAAGCGAGTCAACCAATCAGCACTGAGAAGCGGCGAGCAGAGGTCAGCTGACCGACAGATCAGCTGACCCGCCTCCTCAGCGCATAAAGATCTTGCCGCTTGGTGCACGCGTGCGCTGATCTATGCTGGTGCAACGGAGAGAGGCCTGTTCTGCCGGAAGGAGCGAGAGGCGTCCGTGAGGACACGGCCACAGCCATGGTGACGTCAGACGCGGGAGCGGCGGCTGTACCGCTTCCCGCTGCAGAGGTAACCAAACTGTTACTGACACGTATGTTCTGTTTGGAGGAGGTAAGTCCACCACTACCTCCTCTATTACCAAGATGGGTTTTTAAGTTCTTTTAGTGTTTTTTATCCTGTTGGCGCCTCTGTTATCCTATTATCTACATCAAGTCCACCCTTGGTGGAGGGTTGTACCCTTCCTTCTTCTACTACAGAGAGCGCCTTTTTAATCCTGAGTGGGGTCAGGACAATCTCCCCACCTGCTTTGACAGTGGTTGCCTAATTGGTAACCCTGGTTTGTGAGTATTAAATTAATATTATTACTCTTCCAATTATACATTACCAGTACATACTACACTATATGGCGCTTTAAGTCCACCAGGAGAAAAGCACGATATAAGTGTTTGTCTTTGTCTTTGTCTTCATATTGGGCACTTGGTGTTCTCTCTTTTTCTCATCCACAGATATCTGCACCATTACTTCATGCCTCTGAAGAAGTGACCTTTTATATTCGCAAAACCCACGTCAGGCAGCGTGTAATGATATTGCTGTGGTGTATTGTTGTTTTTTACCTACTTGTCCTTGTGGAATTTTTTTTATGGGATTTATTAAAAGCTTTATTTTATGAGATATCACTTTATGCATTGTAAACCCTCATGTGTGATGCTCTTTTCATAATATTCTTGTGTATAGAGAGGGGGCGTGATACAGATGCGATGCGGTTTGACCTGATTACTATATAACTATATTATACAAGCCCTTATTTATATGATCTATGCATCAAGTTTGACCGCCAATCTCTGCATGTTCATTCCTTTAACTGTGAGAGTCAGTTCTGCTTTCAAGCAGCACTACAGATTACAATAATGTACGTTAAGGTGCACTACTTATAAAGCTGGTTCTCAGTATTCATAGTGTATCGGCAGAAGGTGAAAAGGTACATTATAGGGGGTATATATATGGTGTATATATATATATATATATATATATATATATATTTTTTTTTTTTATCTTGGAGGACCATGGACGAGTATTCAGGGAGCCACTTGGGTTCGCTTTAATACACAAATAGAAGAAGTAAACTTATTCTTCAGGCCTGCAGACTTGCAGGGTAAGCCTGTGTTTTGTTACCCTATTCTGCCAGAAGGGGCAGCAAAGGCAATGAAAGTACATAGAGACTTTCACACTTATTGTGGTCCCTTGCGGTGTGTCAGAAGCATATGAGCTGACGCAAGGGCAGCAGTGCATTACCGCAAGCAATGCATAGTTACATAGTTACATAGTTATTTTGGTTGAAAAAAGACATAGGTCCATCGAGTTCAACCAGTATAAAGTACAACACCAGCCTGCTCCCTCACATATCCCTGTTGATCCAGAGGAAGGAGAAAAAAACCCTTACAAGGCAAGGTCCAATTAGCCCCAAATGGGAAAAATTCCTTCCCGACTCCAGATCGCAATCAGATAAAATCCCTGGATCAACATCATTAGGCATTACCTAGTAATTGTAGCCATGGATTTCTTTCAACGCAAGGAAAGCATCTAAGTCCCCTTTAAATGCAGGAATAGAGTTTGCCATAATGACTTCCTGTGGCAATGCATTCCACATCTTAATCACTCTTACTGTAAAGAACCCTTTTCTTAAATAAATGGCTAAAACGTTTTTCCTCCATGCGCAGATCATGTCCTCTAGTCCTTTGAGAAGGCCTAGGGACAAAAAGCTCATCCGCCAAGCTATTATATTGCCCTCTGATGTATTTATACATGTTAATTAGATCCCCTCTAAGGCGTCTTTTCTCTAGACTAAATAAACCCAGTTTATCTAACCTTTCTTGGTAAGCGAGACCTTCCATCCCACGTATCAATTTTGTAGCTCGTCTCTGCACCTGCTCTAAAACTGCAATATCTTAAGGCACAGTGATTGGGGTAATGGAAGTCTAAAGGTGGCCACACACGATACAATAAAATGATCCGATTTTACGGCAATACGATAAAAACGATCGTATCTCCCGAAAAAATCGAAAGCTTTTTTTTCATTCGACTGAAAAATCCGATCGGATTTCCCATTTTCTTCGATTTTTATCGATCCGGAATGACAGATATTTTTCTTCAATCTTTCTAAAGATTGTATGGTGTGTGTTAGATTGTCAATTTATTAATATACACACCCTAGCAATTTTGTCAGCGTTTCCAATCATTTTTTATCATAATTGGGGAAAAATTGAACATACGTGTGTGGTACATTGGTCATATTTTTGAAATGTTACAATCAGTCAGAAAAATTGATTGCAATTCTTAAATTGAACAGATATTTAAAAAATTGTATGGTGTGTGGCCACCTTAAGGGCAACACTAAATATCTGATATCATGGTCATGCTGGCGTGTTGCACGCGTTATAATGTGTGTAACATTTTTTACACGCAAATGCAAATTTTCGTGCAAAAACGGTAGCATTTTCGGATGAAAATTTGCGTTTGTGCGTGAAAAACGTTACGTGCGTTACAATGTGTGCATCACGGTTTAGTGAATCAAGCCCTATGTGTGGCTGGCAGAGCACGGTGCGTGGAGGGGCACATGCTTGGAGCAGACAGGAATCCCAGTGACATATTTCCTGCCCAGCAGGGAGCACGTCACTGAGCTGGGGCGGTGCTCTGCATTATTATTATTATTATTTAGAATTTATATAGCGCCAACATATTACGCTGCGCTGTACAGTATATATATATATATCTTGTCACTAACTGTCCCTCAAGGAGCTCACAATCTAAACCCTACCATTGCCATATAGCTATAATATGTAGTGTAAGTACTGTAGTCTAGGGCCAATTTTTTTTTTTAGGGGGAGCCAATTAACTTATCCGTATGTTTTTGGAATGTGGGAGGAAAACGGAGTGCCCGGAGGAAACCCACGCAGACACGGAGAGAACATACAAACTCTTTGCAGATAGTGCCCTGGCTGGGATTCGAACCAGGGACCCAGCGCTGCAAGGTGAGAGAGCTAACCACTACGTCACCGTGCTGCCTATGCATATGAGCTAGTTGGGGCACTTTGCCGCAGGGTCATTTGGTTGTAGTTTTTTTGGATTGTGGTTTGCATTGCATCCCCACCCGAATGCAAACACTAAGTGAAAAACCTGCCTTAAAGGGGAACTGAAGAGAGAGGGATATGGAGGCTGTCATGTTTATTTCCTTTTAAGTAATACCAGTTGCCTGTCAGCCCTGCTGATCCTCTGCCTCTAATACTATTAGCCATAGCCCCTGAACAAGCATTCAGCAGATCAGGTGTTTCAGTGGCTCAGACTTTAAAGTCAGATCAGACAAGACTAGCTGCATGCTTGTTTCTGGTTTTATTCAGATACTACTGCAGAGAAATAGACCAGCAGGGCTGCCAGGCAACTAGTATTGCTTAAAAGGAAATAAACATGACAGCCTCCATATACCTCTCTCTTCAGTTCCCCTTTAAGCTTACAAATCAGACACTTGCTAGTAAATTACAGATAAAGACGAGGCTCAAAATAACTTTTCAACCCAAATGTAATAAAAATTAAAAAGAGATTTATATTTTCAACAGGGTAGAGCCAGAGCCGGGACAAGGTCCTCCAGCACCCAAGGCTGAGACACCAAAGTGCGCCCCTCCATCCTTGCCAAACCAGCCATCACACACTGATTGCTATTAGACTAAGAGGCGCCACAGGGCCCACAACCTCCCCAGCACCTTAATATCTAGTTATATGGCTTGCAGTCACTACCATGTATCATCTTTTCTTATTTCTTTCTGCTTCAAACACAATTAGGAATGACAGCTGAATGAATTCTGCGCCCCCTCCTACACTGCGCCCTGAGGCTGGAGCCTCTTCAGCCTATGTCTCGGCCCGGCCCTGGGTAGAGCCATAAACATCTCTTTATACCTATGCTATCACTCTCCTAGGGGCGTAACTATAGGGGATCAGCACCTGTATCACAGGGGGGCCCAGAGCTGTAGGGGCCCCCAACTACTAACCTTCCCTTCCTCTGACACAGGGCACTGTCCTTCAGATCTGGTGTTTTTGTGGTTACATTTGTTATGAGTGTGAAAATCATGATAGCCACACTTGTTTTATGGCCCTTAAGAGATGAGCCCCAAGCCTGTCAAAGGCAAAAAGGGGAGGCAAGGGAAAGGGTGTGAATATTGGGAATGTCCCATCAAAGTTTCTCTATGGCGCTCCATGAATTGTAGTTAGGCCACTTCTCCCCTCATTGCAGCGCAGTGCATTGCAGTCCATAAAGAGTTACTTAAGAAATATATTTCTCCATCTCCAATTATAATTACGTACAGGGAAATTATGCCTACCTCCTAATCAATGTAACATGTTTGACCAGATTTATCTGCAATAATTTTCTATTTCTGTTTAATGCCTTTCAAGCTTCCTTGGAATAAGCAGACAAATTATGCAGTAAACGCTGTCTTGTTAAAGTTTTGTACAAAGGAACATTTTAAGGCACTACATTATGCATGCAGCAAAATATTGCTGGATGGAAAATCAGCTACATAAACACTACTTGGCTCATTATGGCATTAGGCTTTGCACGCTCAAAGTAAAAATCTGATGCATTTAACTGTCTCATTCTTAATCACCCCATGAAACTGATTGAAGACAACAAAGCTAATAACACTAACTGTGAACAGAAACTTTGTTTAATTACTTCAACTTTAATTAGTAGGTATTAAAATGGGGAAATGGGAGTCAAGCCATTGTGTTCATTTACATCTCTTAGGTTTCAAATGTAACGAAAATATCCTAATAATTCAACTGACGGAAGTAGGCTGAGCGGTTTTGCTAAACTTTATGCATTATTGAAAGAGCCATTCATTTTGGTTAGTCTGCGGTCTACCGGTGCATTAGAGTATACTCTTGTCAATCCTATTGATATTCTGGCGTTTTTATGCAGCAAACAATAAATTCGAAGTTGATTTGCCGGAGCGCAGAAAAGCTTTTTTTCCCTGAGATATAAGTGGGATGATAAAAGCCTAAGTTACTGGTAATTCTACAACTTATTTCCCTCCGCTACTTCGGAAGTTACAGTTGGCGAGCATTAGTCTAGTTAAAATGCTTTTTTAACCTCCTCGGCGGTAACCTCGAGTCATACTCGGGCTGGAAATCCGCAGCTCAGAGTGGTAACCCCGAGCTGGATCCATGGGAGGTGAGTAATATGCAGGTCTGCCAACAAACTATCCAGCAGTATGATTTTTAGGGTCTAAAAGCTTGTCAAAAAATTGCACTGCTTTTAGAAGCTAAAATCCAGATGTAATCATACCGCTAGGGAGGTTAAAATGGACCCTATAATTTGGTGCAGTCAGAGACATGGCAAGAAAAGGCCTATATCATAAATAAGGTTACAGGATGCTAGGATAAGAAGGCTTAATTAAAAATGATTGTCTCTTCTGTTATTGCTAGGGATAAATAGCAGCTCAAACATTATTTCTCCTGTAGGCCAAATCATAGTTAAGATACAAAACAGGAGATGATTCATTATGTGTCATGGTCATGTGTAGCAGATGGTGTAAACTTCAATATGCTATTTGGACACAAAATGTATTCATAGCAACCATCTTCATTAGTTAGACAAATTCCATGCAGGCAGCCCTAGTAAACAGGATGTTGTTGCTGGGCTTCTCCTCACCTTTCATTAAGTGGCCTATTCAGGGGCTCCATGGCTGGACAGATTACCTATTTAAGGCTGTGGAGCCAAGGATGATGGACGCACCCTCAACCCAGAGCAGGATTGTCCACCAAGCAATGTAGGCAGGTGCCTGGGGCCTAGTGGGTGTTAAGGGACCCACCAGCCACCTTCTCTTACACTTCAGTTTACCAAACAGACCACATCAAGGCCCCAAATCTACTACCTTGCATAGGGCTCCTTTAAATCTTCATCCATCCCTCAACCTAAACCGAACTTTAGAAACACATACTTCTGATGAACCTCAATAACACAGGGGCAAGCTCAATAGCAAATCTAGTCTAATCCTTAACTCTGTCCTCAGAGTACTGCTCATGAGCTCCCAACCCCCACCAAACAATGCCAATAGAGCAAGATGACTGGTACTCACAAACCAAGGTTGCTAAGAAGATGTGGGATGAACTTGGACAGAACTTCATAACTGGGCTGATAATCAGAGCAGTTAACCCTTAACACGAAGAAGCTAGACTCTACCACATGTGATAATGGAAATACAAACTGTTCTCGGCTGCACGTTTGACATAAAAAAACGTATGAATGTTTGGCCATGGCAAAGAATAATAGACATAACAGCTTTTACATTAACTAGTTAAAAAGTCCTCTGCTGGGTTCCTGGATGTAGAATCAACGTCCAGGATTTAAAGGCACTGCCACACGTGCACGCTCATGGACGAGCATGCTTGTGCATCTGAATGATTGCTGTGTTTTTTTCTTCCTTCAGTTAAAATTTAACTCCTACCTAGCCTATTAACCCCTTTTTTAGCAATCGGTTCGAATTGCTGGGGCAATAGTTCACGGGCCCAATGCTCTACAGATGTATTGCTCTGTTATTACCTAGTGATATGTCTGTACAGCACTGGGGCCACCAAAATATTGCCCTCCACAACTAGTAGTGAAGTAAGGCACATGTGGTATCATTTTAATTTGTAAGGGCCATATAATATATTTTTATGGGCTTTATAACTGTGAGACTTGTCATGTAAAAATTAGAAAAACTGAAAAAAAAGTGTATTTCAAAAACAATCAAAAATGCTTAAATATTAAAGGAATTATTGGAAAAAATATTATCCATAGACAACCTAGATTGTCCTAAAAGAAACTATATACCATATTTTTGGGACGAAAGTGGGGTTAAAAAGTTAATGCATCTTATAGTCCAAATATTACATATTTGAACCGGCACCTATGTGTGTCCTCGTTCCTATGTCCTCCACCCCATGTGCCCTATGTCCTGTGTGTCCTCTGTCCAGTGTGCCCTCTGTCCCATGGCCGTCCCCTGTGTCCTCCATCTTGTGTCCTTCACTCTGTGTCTTCCATTCCGTGTGTCCTCCGTCCCGTATGTCCTCTGTCTCTTGTCCATCCCCCTGAGTCCTCCATTCCGTGTGTCCTCTGTCCCATGGCCGTCCCCTGTGTCCTCCATCTTGTGTCCTTCACTCTGTGTCTTCCATTCCGTGTGTCCTCCGTCCCGTATGTCCTCTGTCCCGTGTCCATCCCCCTGAGTCCTCCATTCCGTGTGTCCTCTGTCCCGTGTGTCCTCTGTCCCATGTCCATCCCCTGTGTCCTCCATCTTGTGTCCTTCCCCCTGTGTCTTCCATTCCGTGTGTCCTCCGTCCCGTATGTCCTCTGTCCCGTGTCCATCCCTCTGAGTCCTCCATTCCGTGTTTCCTCTGTCCCGTGTGTCCTCTGTCCCATGTCCATCCCCTGTGTCCTCCATCTTGTGTCCTTCCCCCTGTGTCCTCCATTCCGTGTGTTCTCCGTTACGTGGGTCCTCTGTCCCATTTCCGTCCCCTGTGTCCTCCATCCTGTGTCCTTCCCCCTGAGTCCACCATTCCGTGTGTCCTCCATTCCGTGTGTCCTCTGTCCCATGTCCGTCCCCTGTGTCCTCCATCCTGTGTCCTTCCCCCTGAGTCCTCCATTCAGTGTGTCCTCCGTCCCGTATGTCCTCTGTCCCGTGTCCATCCCCTGTGTCCTCTTTCCGGCGTCCATCCCACTGTGTCCTCCGTCCCATGTGTCCTCTGTTCCATGTCCGTCCCCTGTGTCTTCCATCCTGTGTCCGTCCCCCCTGTGCCCTCCATCCTGTGTGTCCTCTGTCCCAGTGTCCCCTATCCTCTTTCTCCTTTCCTATGTCCCCCTGTGTTGGTGTCCTGACTCCTGTGTCCATACTTATGCTGCAGCCACACAGCTCCAATCAAAAGCAAGTAGCCACAAAAATCATATACCAATCAGGTGGGAGGCGCTGCCCTAGACCCCCAATCATGGCCACTCACTGCAACAAATTCCTTCTTAATTGGAGCCAATAGTCTCGAGGGTGGGACCACAGCTCTGTCAGTGGGGCCAATTACTGCACTCCCTCAGCAGCAGGGACACCATCCTTCATCCCTAAGGGCAACATTTGGAAAAAAATGCATTACCTAAAAACATACTTCAGCACAATTGCAAACACAGAAAACACACACAAAATATTACAAAATGCAGGAGAAAAACGTGTTTCTCACATGGACAAGTGTGGTCACAGTCTTAACAGTGATCTTTACAATAGTTTGGTGTTCTGGTATCCCCAGTCTAAACTAGGAAGTCATTGATTTTCTAAAGGTGGATCTAAAGCATCTCAATGTGGCAGAATCCATGACTCTCTCCTACTTTGTCCCTGACTCTGCTTTGTGCTTCTTCTTGAGAGCGACATTTCCAGTTGACAATATGTCAATATGTTAATTAATGCAAGGTTTTGAAACCACGGAGACAAAGTAAGAAGATTAGTGCTTTGCCTGCTTCCCGATGTCGCTCGTCAGTGTTCTGTTGTGAATAGGACAGCTTCAGCTCTGAACTATTCAGGGACGTGCTTATTTTCCTGCTAAACCTATAGTTTGCAAGGAACAAATTTGCAGTAATAAATCCTCGGGGAAGGCAAATGATATGTGTGTCGGATTTCTGTGGCGCATTATTTACAAATCTCTCATTTGGCGCTGCTGGTTAAGAGCAAGGTTATAGGAAAGAAGCATTTCCCTATAATATAAAACACAGCATCTAAACAATACAATTCATTTGCAAAAAAAAAAAAAATCCAGCACAGTTCTTCTGATAACAACGCAAGTTTAAAACGTGGCAAACAATTTAAATAAACAGCATGCAGTTAGCGCGTTTCACAATTGAAGTATTCAAACTCGAAGCTGCAAATAATTGTCGTTGCTGATAAAATGTGTGACCTCGCCAATAAATAAGTCACTATTACAGGAAATTAATTAGGTTTTTTTTAATACTGTTTAGTCCCAGATTTATAATGATGCAATTTATCACATGATCATGCTAAACATTTCACGCTTATTACAGTAGTAACCTACATGATTATTAATAGAGATAATATATTGTGAATGCAAATGGATTTCAATCTTCTAAATGGAATATCCTATTTTCAGACACTACAACAGAATCATAGCTTATTAGACAGTACTTGGATTCAGAGATGTTTCAACCGTAAGCCTCTTTGAAGAAATAATAGAGGTGGCAATGTGGCATAGTGGTTAGTGCTCTGGCCTTGCAGTGCTGGGTCCCTGGTTCGAATGCCAGCCAGGGTGTTATCTGCAAGGAGTTTGTATGTTCTGCCTGTGTCTGTGTGGGTTTCCTCCGGGCACTCTGATTTCCTCCGTCATCTCAAAAACATAGAGATAATTTAATTGTCTTCCCCCTAAATTGGCCCTAAACTCAGTTTAGGCGTGATAAGTTTAGGTATGATAAGTTTAGGCGTGATAACTATAGCATCAACTGGGCTAGCACCGCAGTGCACAGCTGATCAAAAGTTTTGCACTAGCAAAGTCTGGTGCACTTCGCATAGAGTTTAATGGCGCTGCTTTGCGTGCAGGACTTTGCGCGCGATCTAAACTTATCTAAACTTATCACGCCTAAACTTTTCACGCCTAAACTGGCTTTTCACCAGCGTGGTGCAATGGTTATCACGCCTAAAGTCTTTTAGGCGTGCTAACTGAGTTAGCACCGCTTTGTGAATCGAGCCCCATATCTAGCTGCAAACAGCTTCAATATGATGATTAATTATTCCTGTGATACAATGAGAACGGCCATGTTCTGTTTGTCATCATTACACAGGTAATCTGCAACTGCATCTCCAGCCCTCAGCTCACTACCATCTCCTCCTCCCTCCTCCCTCCGCCTCTGAAATCACTGGCTAGTAGCCTCCTCCTCCTGCCCAAACTGAGCTCCCATAAGCCCTTGCTACATGGGTCTGAGTGCCTTGGCGTTTTGGAGAAGCTGTGGGCGAGGCTTGTTTAGTTTATAGGGAATTAGAGTGTTAAAACAAAAAGAAAAAAGTATTTGGCTTGAGGAATGCCCTATAAACTATATAAAAAGGAACACAATTATGCAATGTGTAAAAGTTCATCTCGGATCCACTTTAAGTGACAACACAATATACTCTGAACAGCGCTGCAAAAGATGTCGGCGCTATATAAATATTTCATAATAATAATCTCTGTCTGCAGCCATGATTGGAGGATAGCATGAAAGTAAATATCTCTGAGACACTTGCGGTTTAGCGTGATGCATAATCACATGTAATGCTCTTTATTGGTGGCGCACACGTTTGTTCATAACTCTGTAATTTTTCAGCTGAGATTCCTGCACACGTAAACAACTGATTCTCAGCTACATGAAATCGCATTGGGCACACAAGCTGCATAAAATTGCAATGCACACACAATTCCCATAGACTGCTAGCAGACGCCAGCACTCTATGGTGGACAACGCATGCATAGGAGGACAGAATGTTAAAAAAATTGTGATGATCCTAATCTGGTAATTACGATTACACAAAGTTTCATGTAAATTTTCACAATTATGGCCATATGTAATTACCATCTGGACATTCAAACAATAATCCATTTGTGCAATTCATTTGTAATTTTGCGTAATTTTCACGTCATTTTGTGACAACTTTATTGATCAATAGCTCTCATGCATGCTTTTTTGTCTTGTTTCCACTCTTACCCTTAACATACAAAGCAATATCGGTGATGGTAGCATGTATGGGGGCTTTGCTATTGACCGCTAAATTTGGCCCAAAATTATGCAAAACTACAAAATTACGGTTCCTGATTATGTCTACAAACAAAATTAATTATGATTTTACCTGAAATTTCGCATTACGATTTTGCACCATAATTGCGAATTACAATGCAAAATTATGATTATGTAAAATTTGTGCTCATCACTAGTGAAAAATCATGCGTGAAGAAACACTGGCATTTTTTGCGGATCCGGAGGCTTCTCTATATTGAGGTAAGTTGATTTTCTCACCTTTTAAACCAACATGTTTGCTTGAGGGCTTATTCACAGTGGGACGTTGCGTTGTAATGCAACGTTAAAGTCATAATGCAGCTTTACAGCGCAACGCAAAAAAAGGTGGTAACGCACGCTGCATTACCATCGCATACAGTAGGTACAGTAAAGCATATAGGCAGTGAAAAGTATGCTTTCCTGTACCTGGTAACATGTGCGTTTAGAGGTAACGTACTGCAAGCAGTGCGTTACCATAAAGCTACATGTTACAATGCGACGCTAACATCGCACTGTGAATGTCCCATAGGATTAGCATTGCAGTGCGGTAAGTTGCGTTTTAAGAGTTTACACCCCAGCTTCTCAATGTAGCATTGTAAATAAAGCCAGAATGATTATTAAAGAGAACCCTAGGCGGGGTTCTCACAATGAAATCCCCATACAGAGGCTGGGTCTGCCTATAGAGCCCAGCCTCTGTTGCTATATGGATCGCCGCTAAATCCCCCCTGTGCTCAGCCAGACCCCATAAATCACAGCAGCGCTATGCGGCTGTGTTTACCTTTGTAACATCAGTCTCGGCGCTCCCCCCTCCTCCTGCATCGCTCCGGTCCCCGCCCACGTCCCTTCCCTCCAATCAGCGGGGAGGGAAGGGACGCGGGTGGGACCGGAGCAATGCAGGAGGCGGGGGAGAGCGGAGACTGACGTTCCAAAGGTAAACACAGCCGCTGCTGACACGCTGCATGTCGGCAGTGCGGCTATCATTTATGGGGTCTCGCTGAGCGCAGGGGGGGTTTAGGGGGATCTGATTAGCAACAGAGGCTGGGCTCTATAGGCAACACGATTAGAAGGAGGCACTTAAAAAGGCGTATAAACAGTTGTTTATTCCACAGGTGACTAACACAACATGTTTCGGGGTTTCCCCCTTTCTCAAGTGCAGACCCAGCCTCTGTATTGGGATTACGTTGTGAGAACCCCGCCTCAGGTTCTCTTTAAACCTCTACATTTTCAAACAACTCACTGGATTTAGCTAGCATCAAGTTATAGAGATCTGTAAAGAGGTTCTCCTTTCTTTTCTTTCTTTATTTGAACCATATAGCAGGCCTTCTCTGAGCAAGTTGGAATGTAATACACTTCTCTCTTTAATGCATTCAATTATCCAAATAGGCACCTGCATTTTTCATGATTATAGGGAAGAAAGTAATATTAAGACAATATTTTTGAAAAGGTTAAAATCTACAGCCTGCTGCTGCCAGGGAATTGTTGAGGTAGGGGATAATTTACTCCTTGCTCTGGGACAAATTCCAAAATAAGTTCAAATAAGTCTAAATGCATACCATTCCGCAGAACATGCCTCCAATGTGCCAAGTGTGACATGTTTAAACATCCATCATTTATTAGAGAAAGAAAATAAAACCTTTAGAAAGATTAATTCTTCTTACCTCTGAGCACTTTCCATATTATCTCTATAAATATTTAGTCGATAAACGCTGAAGGGCTGAAATTTATTTCACTGTAGAACAATTCAATATATCCCATGTTGAGAGGTGCTGATAATAATATTTACACATTCCTCTTTTCACATATGGTAAGGGTAAGATGACCTGTGCTATTGTGCTCAGTTCATTTATAAAAAAAAAAATAGTATTTATTTTTTTAGTTAAAGAGTACCTGGCACGAAGGGAAGAAGAGGATTTAAAGAGACTCTCTAACTTTAAAAGTGGGTTAATTACCTTGGGATGGAGAAGCCTCTGGATCCTAATGAGGCTTTCTACTCCGTCCCACAGTGGTCTCGTTGTGCCCCTCATAAGCCACAGCCAACAATTTGTCAGGCTATGGCGCAGGCGCAGTGGCGTCTGCAATATTTACCTTTCCTGACTCCAGCGCAGGCAGAGTAGCGTCTCTCGGCTTGGGATAAGGCGAAAATAGCTAATCCCAGTCAGGTCCACTCTACTGAGCAGGCGCAGGCCACCTGCGTGGTAGAACGGACCCGACTGGGATCGGCTCTTTCCGCCTGATTCCTGACCCGAGAGTCGCTACTGCGCCTGCGCTGGAGCCTGGAAGGGTAATATTTACATGGCTGCTGTTTGGAGGGGCACAGCGAGACCACTGTGGGACAGAGCAGGACAGGGGAAACCTTGATAGAATGCCGAGGCTTCTAACACAGTAAGTACCACCCAGGGGCACTTTTTAAAGTTAGAGATTCTCTTTAAACTTACCTCGGACTCCTTCCAGCCCTTTGTAGTCCATCAGCTCCCTTGGTGTCCGTCCAATTACCTCCGTGTTCTGCCGCTGTCAGTCGGGACTATTATGCATGCGCGGCCCTGGTTACGTGCCTCTTCGATCATGCTCGCATTAATAGGGGTCCAATTGAGGATGCCCACAGACCATGCATGTGCACTAGTCCATGACAGTGCCAGAATAGAGGTGACTGGACAGACACTGAAAGAGCTGACAGACTACAGGGAGTCTGGAAGAAGCCCAGGTAAGTATAAATCCTCTTATCCTGTCTCATGTTTACTTTAAAGGGTACCTGTAGTTACATGTAGCATGGAGGTTGATTTATAAACTGCCAGTAAAATTGGCATATGCACACAGCACATGCCATTTTTTTACCAGCATTTATAGAAGCACCGTAATGTGGGTTACGCACATAGAACAACTCTTGTTATGTACACAGCACATTGCTAATAAAGTAATACACATTACACAACCAATCTATGTCTTGAGTACATAGCACAAGTTAATACTGGTGCACACTGAATATACTGGAGAGGGGAGTTACACAATACTGGGGGTGCACTATCTATAATGGGGAGGGGAGCTACCTAATACTGGGGACACGTTTTACTGTACAGGGGAGGGGGCTGCATAATACAGGGG
Organism: Hyperolius riggenbachi; assembly: GCF_040937935.1. Taxonomy (NCBI): domain Eukaryota; kingdom Metazoa; phylum Chordata; class Amphibia; order Anura; family Hyperoliidae; genus Hyperolius; species Hyperolius riggenbachi. Next base: position 117,666,860 of record NC_090646.1, on the reverse strand, counting down.
GCACATCTGGCTATACTGGGGAGGGGGCTACCTGATACAGGGCCACATCTGGATAAAATGAGGATTGGGGGACTACCTTATACAGAGGCACGTCTAGATATACTGGGGAGGGGGCTGCCTAATACAGGGGGCACATCTGGCTATACTGGGGGGGAGCTACCTAATACTGGGGACACATCTTACTGTACTGGGGAGGGGGCTGCCTAATACAGGGGGCACATCTGGCTATACTGGGGAGGGGAGCTACCTAATACTGGGGACACGTCTTACTGTACTGGGGAGGGGGCTGCATAATACAGGGGGCACATCTAGCTATACTGGGGAGGGGGCTACCTGATACAGGGCCACATCTGGATAAAATGAGTAGTTGGAGGGTACCTTATACAGGGGCACATCTATCAATACTGGGGAGGGGGGCTACCTAATACTGGGGACACATCTTACTGTACTGGGGAGGAGGCTGCCTAATACAGGGGGCACATCTGGCTATACTGGGGAAGGAGGCTACCTGATACAGGGCCACATCTGGATACAATGAGGAGTGGGGGGCTACCTTATACAGAGGCACATCTAGCTATACTGGGGAGGGGGGCTGCCTAATACAGGGGGCACATCTGGCTATACTGGGTAGTGGGCTACCTGATACAGGGCTACATATGGCTTAACTGTGGAGTGGGCTACCTGATACAGGGCCACATATGGCTAAACTGTGGAGTGGGAGGGCTACCTTATACAGGGGCACATCTATCAATACTGAGGAGGGGGGCTACCTAATACTGGGGATCCATCTCACTATATATACTGGTGAGATGGTCTACCTAATACCGGGGCACATATGACTATCTATACTGGGGAGGGGGACTACCTAATGCTGGGTACACATCTGACTTTCTGTATTGGTGACTAGGGAAGCTACCTAATTCTGGGGGCACATTTGATTATACTGGAGGGGTAGCTAACACTGAGGTCAAATCTTACTATCTTAACTGGATAGGGGATCTTACCAATACTGGGGGCACATCTGCTACCTATACTGGGTCAAGCACAATTTGAGGGGGGCACGCTTTTGGATCTCCACCTCTAGTGTTGGACATCAGTAGGGGGATCAGTTAGTGTTAAGCATCAGTGTGTGTGTGTGTGTGGGGGGGGGAGGTTAGGGCTAGGCATCAGTAGAGGAGGGCATGTGTGGAATAGGGGGGTTAGGTTTTGCGATAGTGAAATATTGGTAAAATATACTAAATCTGAATTACAACTGCGCAATAGTACAGTAGAATATCAGTAATTTTACCAATATACTAGCACCTATTTTCGACGCGCAAGTTGCTACGGTGCCCATTTTGCATGTATGTAACTGTTTTTACTCCAAATTTGTGCACCAGTAAGGATAAGGAACAGACAGTCCCATTGTATAATACTGTCCTGGTAAACTGCATGATACAATCACCATGGAAAACAAGATGACATCATCACAGTTTAGAGTTCATTCATCATCATCACCATGGCAGCACGTTCACTGCAGTTGGCAGCCTATTGAATATGCTTCGATAATTATTCTTATTACGTATATGGTGCATTCCATATTGCATTTGTCAGACAGTTCCAACATATTATTCTTTATTATCTTAGCCATGCTTGTCTTTCACAAAAGCATCAAGTATTTCATCCGACGTGAAAAAATAAAGAAGGGAAAAAAAAAAAAAAAACGCCAAATACGCTTTTCAATGATAAGCTAGTGGGATTCATTTACACTTACACGCAGACAGTAAAACAGTCTGTCATATTTTATTCCACTGCAATGAGAAATCATTGAGCTCTGGACGTATACATTGCAAGCACGTACCCAAAGCTGTTTACAAATGGCGGGTATTTGCATTTTAATGTGTTGCAATAAATTTTTCTTGCATAAATCTGAATGTCATCTCATAACCCGTTTTGACATAGTGCAAGCCAAGTGGAATAGAACAGCGGTCTTATTCATCCTGCCGGTCGTGGCGGTTATAGAGTTAAATTTCTACGAGGGGAAATAAAAAAGCAAAAAAAAAAAGCAAATGAACTTGGTAATTTATATGGATGTGTCTGACTGTAAGGTAAACATTATGCATGCAAACACTAAAAGGTGGAATGGTCTATAGAAGTGCTTCTGCTCAGTGTTCTAGAGTCAAATAAATCCGCCTTCCCTTCTGCAACAATTTCATGTTTTACTGTGGCGCTAAGTGCTGCCTCGTAACCGTTTGTGAGAGTGGGATTTTCATTACCTGTGTTTGCTTTTTGCCCAAGCTAATCCGGCCTACTTTAACTTACTGTAGCATGAAAAATACCTTGCATTCTTTAATATTCCCGTCCGGCCAATGTGCCAATCACGTAACCACCGCACTCTGCAGAAAATATTTTTTTCCTGTGCAAACATTATAACAGATGAAATAAACCAATTACAAACGTCACTTGTTGTTTTCCGTTTGCACAAAAACAAGGGGCATATATTGAAGTTGAACCTAAATCAGCCCCCAACAGCCGCCCTGCGTCCGCGTCATCACTGAGCGATCATCCAGTCCCCCACAGCACCCCTTTTTTCTGGATGCGCGGCCCTGGTCCGCGCACCTGCTGATTGCACCCCTGTGGAGCGCTTTGCGCATGAGCAGTATGGGAAGAGCTCTACTGCGCATGCGCAGAACGCTACCGGTATGGGGAGTGTGATCGAGGACATGCACAGTGGCTGTCGACTCGCCAAAAGAGGGTCAGTGGCCGAGTCACCCAGCCAAAACAGTGGCGCTGCGAGGGACTGGAGGATCGCACAGTGACGGCATGGGCACTGGGCTGCAGAGGGGCAGGTAGAAGCCCCAGTTCAGTTAAAATCATGTTTTCACCCCCGATTTAGGTTCCCTTTAAAGAGGAACTCCAGTGAAAATGATGTAATTGAAAAAAGTGCTTCATTTTTACAATAATTATGTATAAATGATTTAGTCTGTGTTTGCCCATTGTAAAATATTTTAAATCTCTGATTCATATTCTGGCATTTATTACATGGTGACATTTTACTGCTGGTAGGTGATGTAGCTGCTGCTTGCTGTTTTGGCAGTTGGAAACAGCTGTAAACAGCTATTTCCCACAATGTAACAGGGATCACAGACAGGAAACTGTCAGAAGTACCTCGGTACTCAGAGCTTCTTGTGGGAGGGGCTTCACCACAATATCAGTCATACAGCGCCCACTGATGGTCTGTTTGTGAAAAGGAATAGATTTCTCATGTAAAAGGGGGTATCAGCTACTGATTGGGATTAAGTTCAATTCTTGATCGGAGTTTCTCTTTAAGGCAATCACAATTAAAGGCCCGGTTAGTTTCCAAAGTATTCCTGACTATGGAAAATTCAAGCAAAAAAAAAAAAAAAAGAATGAAAAAATCCAGTGCGAGCCCTGATTAAAACCTAGCCAAGCAAAACACAGCAGATTACCTAGATTCCAATTAAATGTGACAAATGAATACTTGACAGGTTTCAATTCCAATTCTACTCCTGTCAGAATGATCCATTAATATTGTAGAAGAAATTACCAGAATTCAAATCCAAGCAATACAATTGGCATTATAGAGCAAGATTTATGGTTTCAAAGCTGTAATCAGAGACTTGTCTCAATTGAACTGCAAAAAAAGTTGTTTCATTCCACTCAAGGAGCAAATGCTAAATAAGTAGTTTCACAATTCAACAGCTGTACAAGGAATGGAGTCAGCTTCAGTATGAAATTAGAAGTCTGCCTTATTCCTGCAGCCTTCATGGGCTGAAAACTGAAAACACATTTGGAAAATAATACCATGTAATAGGCAATTGTGGAATTATACACACAAATGAACATTAAAAAAAAGGACTTGCACATGATGTAGATTACAGTCTACATACAATTCAGATTAAAAGAACATTTTATACAATATAGTATAATAACTTCTATACAAATGGTCCTCTATATAAAACACTCTAAAAAATGATTTTCCCTCTCTGCATACAATTAAACTGAAATCATTTCCCCACTTTTTAAAGGGTAAGGCTGCATTTCCACTTGTGCGGTGCGGAATCGCCGGGAAATCGCCGCAGACGAAATTGCATGCGGGTGCGATTTTGCATGCGTTTTTCCCCGCATGCGATTTCGCATAGGGTAGTAGGTGGGCGATTTTAACCATGTCACTGCCTGTGTAAATTAACATTACCTCCTATGCGAAATCGCATGCGAAATCGCGGGGGAAAACGCATGCCAAAACCGCATGCGATTTCCCTATTAAGATACATTGTATGCGATTCGCTTAGCGGTGTGCGGGGAGCGAATTCTGACGGCTCTGCCGTGCAGATTTTCCACGCACACAAAAACGCTCAGCACAACGCACAAGAGGAAACAGGCCCATCCACTTGTATTGGCTGTGCGAATTTGCATGCGGACAACGCATGCAGATTCGCTATAGTGGAAATGAGCCCTAAATCCTGATGGAGCAGTTATCTGTACACCCAGATAGGCACCCAGTATAACAAGTTAGAACTCTTAAGGGCTCGTTTCCACTGTTGCGGTGCGGAATCGCCTGGATTCCACCGCGGACGAAATTGCATGCGGATGCGTTTCCGCATGCTGTTTTTTCCCGCAATTTTGCATGCGATTTCGAATGGCTAAGTAGCAGGCGAATTTAACCATGTCACTGCCTGTATAAATTTCCATAACATTACATGCGAAATCGCTGGGAAAAAAGCATGACAAAGCCACATGCGATTTCCCTATTAAAAGCATTGCGGGTGATTCCCCGCATTCCAGCCGCACGCGAAATCTGACGGCTCTGCCGTGCAGATTTCCCCCGCACACCAAAACGCACCCGCACGACGCACAAGTGGAAACAATCCCATCCACTTGTATTGCCTATGCGAATCCGCATGCGGTGCCTGCATGCGGATTCGCTACAGTGGAAAAGAGCCCTCACAGAAGAAAAACATGCAGAGAGAACCTCACCAGCATCAGGAAATGCAGAGAGAGAATACAGGAAATAACATTACTATATAGATCATTGCAGCACTTTACATTTTATAGTGACACCTTGTGGTTGCTTTATTATACTGCAGTTTAAAGTTATTCTGTTGATACTGCCAACAAATCCAAGCCACTAAAGAGAGAGCCTGGATAAAATGTAAGAATGACATTCTTACATGGTGTCCAGGCTCTCTCTTTAGTGGCTTGGATTTGTTGGCAGTATCAACAGAATAACTTTATTGTTCTTTATTCATATTGTGTAAAGTTACATGAAGATATTGTTATGGAAAACAATGGAGTTGATGGACATAAGTGTGATAATTTTGCCTTGCACAGACAGCGCATCTCAATATTACTGTTAATACTGGCAGCATGTACTGTGATTGACAGTAGGGGGGTTTATTCACTAAAGCGTGATAACTGCTGGGGTGGGGGGTCACTTATCATAAATTATTACTGGGGGAAGCTTATTGGATTTTGACTTTAGGTACCCATATTCTAGAGCAGGGATGTCAAACCGGTCCTTCGAGGGCCGAGGTCCTCACACATTTTTGACACAGCTCAAATTAATTGACGGGTCGGAATCAGGAAAGGTGTGGTCCATCAGGTAGAACACATTGCTCTCTTTCTCAGTCAATCCTAAACACTGGCATGGATCTGGCCCTCCAGGCCTGGAGTTCGACACCTGTGTTCTAGAGGGTCTGAATTCCAGGTGGTACTTCAATCTTATGTGTTAATATTCTTTCAATATGGTTGTCTATTTTATCTGATTTTAAATGACATTGATCATGTATTAGGTATATAGTTAGTGAGCAATACACCTTTAACTCTCTAATCAGCTCACCTATGGGGAACACCACTTGAGGATGTGTCATAGAGCTTATATAGAGCTTATATACCTTGCCAGATCGTTGTACTTTTGGGTTATGACTAAGAACCCACAGTCAAACATTACTGTATTGCTGTCCCTGTTTTTGCTTGAATAAAAGCAAATATACATCTATCCAATATACATCCAGAAGTTTGCAGATTTCGTTAGGGGATCTATTTACTTGAGTAGCGCAAGCGTTGCTAAGTACCACAGGTCCCACTTATAGCATAACTCATGGTACACGCTGCTGCTAGTAACAGTAATATTGCCATGTGCTGTCTGTGTACAGTGTGGCTATAACAATGTATAGGATATATACTGAAATATATGATAATCAAACTATTTTAAAGAGGAACTTTAACCCAGGATTGAACTTCATACAAATCTGTAGCTTTCACATGAGAAATATTAAACTTTTCTACAACTGATCATCAGGGATCTGTATTGTGGCAAAACCCCTCTCACTGTGTGATGTAAGGGCCATGGCCCTGACAGTTTCTGCTCTGTGAACCTTGCTACATTGTGGGGGGAAAAACTACCAAGCGAGTATCTTTCTCTGTGAACAGGGCCAGTTCTAGACTTTCTACTGCCTGAAGCAAAGACCATTGGCACCAGTTAGCAAAAGGAGCAGTGGGCGGCAGTGATTGGCTGGTCTAGTGCCAGCACCCCTGCCTGATTGGTCACTTGCCAAAACGTCCCCCTTTGACTGGTGATCTATCACCGATGATGGTTTTTTTGCTGTTTTACCAGAGCATGCCTTGTAAGAGGCATATATCGACACTTCATCTGCTTATGGTGTCATAGGGAAGGGTGACGGTTGCCACCAATTGAATGAAGACGGGGATTTGGGATGCGTGGGTGACAGGCCCGGCCCTAGACTTTTTGCCGCCTGAGGCAATTTTGAAAGAAATCTCCCCCCCCCCCAAGTTGTGGGTGTAGGGGGGCCGCCCGAGCTGGAGGGGATAGCGGGCAGGAAGGGGGTATTGGGCCTAGCGGCGGGGAGGGGGGTCAGACCCCCCCTCCCTCGCCTGCGTCCCCCGTCCTCCGCTCCCTTCCTGCTTTAAAGAGTTACGTCGCTGGCTGCATGGTAAGAGGCAACGGGCGGGATCACTCACCTCCTTCTCGTTAAGCGTGCGCTCCACTGACGACACTTCCTGCGGCGTAGCAGGAAGTGACGTCAGTGGAGAGCACGCTGGAATGAGGAAGAGGTGAGTGATCCCCGCCCGTTACCTCTTACCATGCAGCCAGCGACGTAACTCTTTAAAGCAGGAGGGGAGCGGAGGACGGGGGACCCAGGCGAGGGAGGGGGGGTCTGACCCCCCTCCCCGCCGCTAGGCCCAATACCCCCTTCCTGCCCGCTATCCCCTCCAGCTCGGGCGCCCCCCCACACCCACGGGGCGGGTGCCGCCCCCCCAGAAGTGCCGCCTGAGGCAAAGGTTTCACCCCGCCTCATGGGCGGGCCGGCCCTGGTGGATGAGGTGGGTAGTGTGAGTGCCAGGAAGGTAAGCGGGAGAGCAGCAACCCTAGATTTTGCCACCTGAATCGGGTGGTTCAAGTAACTTCATGGTAGTTCCACCCCTGTCTGTGAATATATATACAAGTTTTAGCTTATCACATTCATTGTTTTTTTGCATGTCTGCTAGTAGTAAAGATCATGACCTGCTGGCTCTACGTGGATAAAGCAACATAAACAAATTACATGGTGAATATGAATAATTTCTTGTACTATCTATTATTTTTTTACTTCTCACTTTGCAATATATTCATTTCTTTCCCGCACATTTGGTTTAGTTTCTCTTTAAGGCCTCTTTCACAGTGCGACTTTAAAGTCACACGTTAAATCAACATTTAACGCAGAATAACTCACTGCAATGAAAAATAAATGCCCCATTCACAGTGCACACATTGCGTTGGTGACTAACGCTGCATGTTAAGTGAAAGTACTGCATGCTGTGCGTTATACACATTATTAGCTGCGTTGGACTGTTTACAAATGCTCAGTAAGAAGTTGGAAACATACTTTTCATTGCCTGTATGCTTTACTGTATGCAACCTTAACGGGGCATTAAGTTGCGTTGCAACTTTTTTGGGGCATTGCGTTGTAATTTGCGTTGCGACTTTAACATCGCATCAAACCGCAACGTCCTACTGTGAAAGAGGCCTACAGAAAACCTGTAACAAACAAAACCTCCCCTGGGGGTACTCACCTCAGGTGAGGGAAGCCTTCGTATCCTATTGAGGCTTCCCCCATCCTCCTCGGTCCCACGGCGCGGCGATAAAGCTCCCCGAACAGCGGGTATGTAAATAGTTACCTTCTCGGCTCCAGCGAAGGCGCTGTTGCGGCTCTCCTCACGGAGATAGCCGGAAATAGCCTATCGCTGTCAGGCCGCTCTACTGTGCAGGCGCAAGTCTCCTGCGCCTGCGCAGTAGAGCGGACCTGACAGAGATCGGCTATTTTCGCCTCTCTCCGTGAGGAGAGCTGCAACAGCACCCCCGCTGGAGCCAGGAAAGGTAAATAAATCAGCGCTTATCAGCGCTTGTCAGGCTTGTCGAGGGAGGATTGCCAGACACTTCGGGGAGCCAGCGCTGGATTGCCTGCAGCTACAGGGGTGGAGGAAACCTCATTGGGACCCTGAGGCTTCCCCCTCCCAAGGTGAGTACCCCCCAGGGGAACTTTTTTTTGTTACAGGTTCTCTTTAAGGCATGTGCAAGTTTTATTCTGCAATTATTCAATGTGTACTAAATCAGAGCAGGGTCAGGAATGCGTACAGAGCTTTTCTAGGAGCTCGGGATCCTTTGTTAACAGCAGAGTGAACAAAGGAGCAATTCAAGTCCAACAATGTTACCGACTGAATTCAATGTTGAGGTTGTTAGTTCAGGGCAAAGAGTTGTGAGGTAAAGGCAACAATATGGCACCTAACATTTAGAGGTTTTTTCCTTTTCACATTATTTATTTTTCTATTGACTGTGTAATTACTTTACTTTCAAGGTAGCATATCAAGGAGAAACTGTAACATAAAAGAAGATTTTCCACTCTGTTACAATTACTAATTCAATAAACATGGCTAGCATAGACACAGCAAGAAATACACACGTGATTGCGCACGGACGCACACACCCACACACACACACGCACATACACATATACGCCTCAATTCACTAAGCATTACCGCATTTGGTAATGCTTAAAACAGCTGATTTTATGGATCAACTTGCCAAATTCCAATTTACTAAACCTGTAATAAAATTAGAATAACTGACTAGTGAGGTAAATGACGGAACTGTGCAGTAAATACATCAAGAGATTTCAAGAAATTGCAATTCACAAAGATTTACGCATTCAGTAAATCCGGCAAAAGAATTTGATATTTTTCTCCAGCTCTGACCAGCCAATAACTCACTCTCTCCATGTGGTAACATTGGCAGACAGCCAATAGGACAGAGCTAAGCAGCCAATAGGGAAAGCAACACAGCCCTGCTTCTCATCCTGATTTGGTCCGACACCCTGGAAGGCAGAACTTCACCATAGCATAGCAGGGCAAAAACATTTTTAATGAGGCTTTTCTGCATCCCTATAGATGTAAAAATTGGTATACTGTTATACAGAAGAGCTCCCCCTGGTGGCTGCAACACATCTAAAGGGATGTCAGGGATGCACTGGACAGAAAACCTTGACTCATGCACACAGCTTCCTGCCTCACCGCTGACCTGCTCCACAGCTGGGAAGTGACACTAACCAAGCAGGGCTTAGTGAATTGAAGCATGTTTGTTTGGTAAATTACTGAACTTCTTCATGCAGAAACTCTTTAGAGAATTTGGAAAAAAGTTTAAAATACTGAATGCGGAATTTTACCAAACTTAGGCTGCATTTCCACTTGTGCGGTGCGAATCGCTGCGGTAAAAATTCGCATGCGGATGCGAATTTCGCATGCGGGTCTATACGAATTTTCATGCGAATTCGCATGGATGACGATGTATGCGAATTTAACCATGGCAGTGCTGGTGTGCTTTTCCATTGTTTCTATGCAAATTCGCATGAAAATTCGCATGCCCAAACCTCATGCGAATTTCCTATTAAATACATTGTATGCGATTCGCATAGCGGTATGCGGTATGCGAATTCTGATGGCTCTGCCATGCGAATTTTTTCTGCACAGAAAAACGCAAAGGAATCCTGACAAGTGGAAACAGTCCCATTCACTTGTATTGCTATGCGAATTTTCATGCGAAAAACGCATGCGAATTCGCTATAGTGGAAATGAGCCCTAAATGATTTTACCGAACTGCCTATAGTGAATAGAGGCCATTGTATACATATATATGCAGTATATAGGCATTTGTGTGGTTCTAAAGCAGCCATGACTTTGAAAATGACTTACATAAGTTCCCCTTAAGCCTTTTATGGAGGATGCAGTAACAACATAAGTCTATATACTAACCACATAGTACCTACAGTATATACTATTAAAAAAATATATATTAAAAAAGAAAAGATGAAGGATAAAAAAAATATGTTTTCAGGCCCTGGAGTATAATTATCCATTTATAGGGAGGCCAGAGGTGAATACTTCACATACTGCATAGATTCCACACGCCAAGGTCACTGCTGCTAGAGGAGAGGAAGTTTACAATTAAATATTAAGGAGATACTTCACTAAAGGTGTAGATTTTTTTCTGCTCTGCGTGTTTCTGCTGACTTGTGAGACTTGCAAGAATTCCATTGTTGCTTTTTCTTTCCTTTTAACCTGATTGAATGTTTGAAGTAAACAAGTTTTCTAAGTGTATTATAGTCGTACCATATACAACACTTTTATTTGATAGTGTAAAAATAGACAGATCTAAATGTGACTATGCTGAAGACATTACTGTTAACAGAAGAAAATGTTTCAGCTCAGATTGTCCGCTGAGTAAAAGTAAATTGGTTGCAGGGGCGTAACTTTAAAAAATCAGCCACAAGCAAAATTCAGCAGCCCGGGGCCCCATCTAAAAAAATGGCCCCTTGTCAGCATTGTCCCCATCCCCACACCACAGTGTGTGCAGAAAAAAAAATAAGTGCTGGGGATGCCGGTGATTGGGGAAAATGATTGGAAAGGGTTAACGTGCTTATTAACCCTTTACCAGCCAATTAATTTAGAGGCTTCCTAGTGCTCCAGTCCAATTTATTTTAGCAGAAATGTTTTTACTTCTTTATTTGTTACATTTTCTTGCTTCTAATTAGAACTGCTGCAATGTGTTTTGCTATTTATAGCCACTTGTCACTAGGAAGCAGTGTGAGACAATAACAGAGGACTTCTGCTTTCAGTTTCTATATTTTCTGCTAGTAGAGAGGGATCAAAGCATTCCAAGAATTTACAGCACAAGTTCTGCCAACTGAGGTCAAAAGCAGTGCACTTATCTTAACCACCCTGGCGTTCTATTTAAATTGCCAGGGTGGTGGCGGCAGGGTTTTTTTCATGTTGTTTTTTTTCTTTCATGCTGCCAACTGAAAGTTGTCAGCATGAAAGCCCAGTAGAGGGCACACAAGGTGCGCCCTTCTGATCGCTTTCGGCGATCACAAGTAACAAGAAATTCCGCGGGGAGTGGGATTTCTTGTTAGGCTTACCCCGTCGCCATGGCGACGATCGGGATGACGTCATGGACGTCAGCCAACGTCCTGACGTCAGACGCCTCCGATCCAGCCCTTTGCGCTGCCCGAAAATGTTTGGTCCGGGCAGCTCAGGGCTCTGGCGGGGGGGGGGGGGGGTCTTCCGCCGCTGCATGCGGGCGATCGCCACTGAGCGGCGGCGATCGAAGGCCACACGCAGCTGGCAAAGTGGTAGTTGCGTGTGGCGCAGTTTATTTGAAGTAAATCGGCCCAGCAGGGCCAGAGATATCAGACTCAGCGGCTATGGACGAGCTGAGCTCGTCCATACCGCCAGGAAGGTTAAATGAGATAACTCTACTAAAGCTGTTAATGGGTTCATTGGCAGCTAGTGTTTTCATTTACTAGCCAGGCCTCCGCTTCCTGGGCTCCATGCTTGGCGAATATTTCCTCTCATCCCATGATAGCTGGAAGTCATAGAGACTTCCATAGAGACTGTATGGGAGCGTGGAAACACATTATAACGTTCTTTCTTTTTTTCTACCTTTATGTATTCGCTTTACACCTAAACTCGAGCTAAATCCAGCAAAGATAAGTTCATTGTCAGGTTAGCCGTAATGAGTTTATATGAGAACGCGATGGCTCTAAAATGTGATCATTCTTCTTTAATTAAGAATTGACAGTCCCTAATGAGATCATATTAAACCATATTAGTTTAACTTCAGTAAGTTAATCCTTTACATTACATTTCCAAGATTCTTATGGCATCAAATTCCACTGTCAAGCGGAGGGAAAAAAATCCCCAGCATGTTCTTACTCGGTCTCTCATAGCATGTTTCAAATAATCGATACAGTGCAGAAAATAACACAGCCTCCTTGCTATTTTAAACAGTAGCGCTTACAGTGAATACATTATACGATTCATGAAAAATGTATGGAAAGAAGTATTTTTTTTATATATCTTATTAAGAGTGACCTTAACGGGAAACTCAACTCCAAATCTCATTATGTCATTATCTACACAGTTTCAAATGTGTTTTTTTTCCTCCTGCCATCAAATAGGCTATAAATTGGACGAGCCCATGCATTTTCTATGCATTATCTGGGCCGCGACTCCCGAAGACGGAGCTGAAAGAGTCCCAGTGGTGGGGTGCTGAGTGTCAGCAGAGTTCAACTCCGGTAAAGCGGAGTAATTAGGTCATTCACTACAAAACGTGGCTCTCTATCTGCATTGTGATCACTTGCTTGAGATTTCGAAAACCACAAAAAGAAAAAACGGAAAAACACTTGATGGCTTCACAGTCTGCAACGCTGAAAGGGGGAAAAAAAGGCGTAAAGGCTATTGGCAGGGAAATATATATATTCTTGGAATCGCTAAATAGGATTGCACTTTAGATGTGGCCCGTCATGCCTGTGGTAGCATTATGTCATGGCTCATTACTCTTGGACCTGATCATAAATTTCACCCTAAAGCCTTTCGTTGCCAAAGCTGTTTAAAACTTGGTTGATTTCCAGGTATGCATTACACTAGTGCGTCTTGATGGCTTTTAATTAAACTGAACACCCGCAGTGACGATTTCAGAGTGCGGAATAATTTTACATTCTTTTTGAATAAACTATGGGGGGGAGGGATTACAAAGAGAGAGATAATAGTTGAGATGGTGTCATTTTATATCCCAGCTGTGGGATGAAACATGGTGGGGAAGGCTAATGATTAAGGCAAATAAAATCCTTTTACAAAGGGGTAAAAATGACAGCTTTGTTATTTGCAACCTACTAAAGAGCTGTTCCATTTTAAAGGACAACTGAAGTGAGAGAAATATGGAGGCTGCCATATTTGTTTCTTTTTAAACAATACCAGTTGCCTGGCAGCCCTGCTGATCTATTTATCTACAGTAGTGTCTGAATAACACCAGAAACAAGCATGCAGCTAATCTTGTTAGATCTGACAATGTTAGAAACACCCGATATGATGCATGCTTATTCAGGGTCTATGGCTAAACGTATTAGAGACTGAGGATCAGCAGGATAGCCAGGCAACTGGTGTTGTTTAAAAGGAAACAAATATAGCAGCCTCCATATACCTCTCACTACAGTTTTCCTTTAAAGGGAACCAGAGAGGAATCAAAACCTAAAATAGGAAAAAGTTTCATACATACCTGGGGCTTCTTCCAGCCCCAGAAGCCTGGATCGCTCCAACGCCGCCATCCTCTGCTTCCTGTATCGGCGGTACCGGGTCCCGTCATTTCCGGCGGATGCGGCCAATTGTCCGCATGCACAAGGGTTCCCGGCATACCCTTACGCATGCGGCTGCGCAGTATGGAGCCGCACGCGTAAGGGTATGGAGGGAGCCCATGTGATGCAGACAATTGGCAGCGTGATGACGCCGACTGGCCGAAACTACGGGACCCGGTACCGGCGCATACAGGCAGCGGAGGACAGCGGCGTGGGAGCGATCCGTGCGTATGTGGCTGGAGGAAGCCCCAGATATGTATAAAACTTTTCCTTCATGTCTTCTCTGGTTCTCTTTAAGACAATGCTTCTGCGCCATCTGATTTTATTTGAGTTTTTCCAGAACTGGACATACCCCAGGGGCCAGGTAGCCAAGGATCCTTAAAGTGGACATGAGCTCAGAACTCCTCTCTTTTAGCTCTGTCATACTTTAATGAATGTGTCATTGAGCAAAAACAATAAAACAGTTAAAACTTAAAAAGTAGATTTAAACATAAAATAAAACCGTGGAATGTCTTTAAAAGTCATTTTAGGAGAAGGAAGATAGATACAATTGTTTATTTCCTTAGTTCATTTTCACCTCGGGTGTCCTTTAAACAAAAAACATTTCTTTGTTATAGCCAATACAAAACCTACAATAAATCTGCACAGTTTCTTTTTCCGGATGCATGGAAGCAGACATATTGTTTACAGCCTGTACTTGCAAATGGGATTAACTGCTTATCTGCCATAGACAGTCATGTGACGGGGGGGGGGGGGGGGTGGATCAAATTACAACTAGTGATTAGACACAAATGAGGTGGAATTACACAGGCTAACCTCTTTAAATACATACAGTGAGCATTTCTGTTATGTTTTCCTTGTGTCCTGTGCAAGAGTTCAGGTCCGCTTTAAAGAGGGATTTTCAGCCACAAAAATCTAATTCCATGTAACCACTGCCCTGTGTTTATTATGCAGTGTGCAATCCTACCCTGCATTGCAACCACTCCAATCAATTCAGAAATGTTTCTGCTGTAATACATCTGACCTCAGTCAGCCTGGCTCTATTTGTTCCATTGCCAAGGGGAGGGAAGCTTGTCATCACCCCTCCCACATTTCTGTTCCTCACTGATTGGGTGAGGGCAGTTCAGTGAGCTGCTGAAATCTGATCACTGTTGTGCTCACATATGTTTACAAAGCAAGCTAGCTATGACAGTGCAGTTTCTAGGAGGAAAACAAATAAGGGAGGAAGTGACATCAGTATTGGCTTCGGTTAGAGGGAATTAAGATGGCAAATGCCTGAAACAGAATTATCTTTATTTACTGTATGAAATCCAATAATGTCAAAACATGGACAGTACAATACATATGTCATGTAAGTAGAACAATTATTTAGCTACTTATATATGTGTTTTTTTCCCTGGAATAATATGGCTGCTTTAAAAGTTACAGCTGGTGCTTAAATTTTGAGTTGTCCTTTAATTATTGTCAGTGGACCTGGCTCTATGTAACTTCCTGCTGGCTCCTGGATTGCACAGGCTAAATCCTGAATTCCATATTTATTTGTCCAACCCTTGTATAATCCGAAGAGAGGAGCAGCTGCTGCTTATAGAGGTCAGTGGAACCTATTAAGAACCCAGTAATGGTGTATAATGACATTTCAGAATGCCATGCAGAGTGGCTGAATAAAGCATCTCCTATTTACATGTTTTGCCTGGCTTCTACTTGATAGAGTTTATTAAACCCTAGAAGCAGCAGCCAGTCACTTGCCTCTCATTCAGCTGTAGTTAAGTCTAATACAGGGGTACACTTAAAAATGGTGCAAGGTACTTGAATGTCGGTAAATTTACCAATTTTTTACTATCACCGATCCCAGATAGTATAAAATCAGTAGAATTACCATTATTCTACTATCATTCAATGTGCCACCTGCCAGATAGGGTGACTTCAGTTTGGCCCAATTTGCTTGTCAGAGTGTGCTGAACTATGGCCTATCACAGCATCCAAATTCACTGCTTATCAGGCGACCTTCCTCAACACATTGCTGAGCTATCTGTATGGTTTGCACTATGGGGAGAGCAAAGGAAAGAGTGCCTATGAAAAAAGGGCGCTGGCAAAATTTGGCAAAATGTAGGCACTGGGTGAAGCCACTATTGCTTTACCTAACCTTTCTTTCACTCTCTCTCTATCTACTCCTAACACTAACTACCACTATCTCTAAGCCTAACACTAATGCCTCCTTACCAACTGCTACTGCTAACCTACCACTATCTAAACCTAAATACACTAGCCTACCGCTATCTAAGCCTAAACATGGTAACCTAGCACTATCTAAGTCTTACACTAACTCCCCTTACCCACTTCTAATGCTAACCTACCATTATCTTAGCATAAATATGGTAAGCTAACACTATCTAAGCTTGACACTAACTTTCCATACCCATTCCTAATGCTAACCTACCACTAAGTCTAAATACGCTATCCTACTGCTATCTAAGCCTAAATAAACTAAACTACTACTACCCTAGCCTAACACTAACCCCCTTAGCTATGCTTTATGGTAACCTACCACTAAGGCTAAATATGCTAACCAACCACTCCTAAAATTAGACTGGTAACTTACCCTTTCTGCTGCTATTTACAATGCAATTTGCTACTTTTGGTCCAATGCTGTCTCTATGGATGGAAGAGCAATCTCTCCCATCCATAGAGACAGAATGAATTTCTCAGAGATTGCATCTGTACAATATTGGGGCACTGCAGCATCACTTACAGAATTGAGTTCCTTCCTAGCGGACGACACAAACTGCATACAAGTGTACCTTTGTATGCAGCTTTATCCTAATATTATGGCTGCAGCTAAGAGATTGTCAAGTCAACCCCTCTCACTGAGGATAAGCCATTATTCACACTGAACATTCACAACTTTGAAAAGGTGAATTTTAATGTGATAAAGAGAAAAAATAAACTTGAAGATGAAACTATAAATTAGTGCATAATACATCCACAAACTATTCAAATTAAAGCCGTTTTTGATAGTTGTCCTTCAATAAATGTTTCTCAGTAGGTAAAAGATTACCTGCTGGCTGCAAACTATGTATTGAAATTATAGAGAGCTTAATTTTCTTTTTATGTTAATATTTAGCGTTAATAATGCTTCATGTACTTCTCTGATTTTTTTATTCTGCCTCTCTGGGAACCATCATTTGTGATTTTGACTGTCAGTCATCCACTGTACTTAATTGCAGCTGTGGGCAGATTGCTGCTAGTGATAGTTTTCTAGTAGCACTGTTGCCCATATGTCAACTGTCGTTTATGACCTATACATACTGTATATGTCATATAAGAAGTGCAAAGACCAGATATGATGTGCAAAGTGTGATTTACAGGAACCAATCAGAAATAATATCTTATCTGACAACAGAAGTCAAAGCTTGATGGTTATTATCAGGCCCAGATTTACATCACAGGAGCCAGCCTATAGGCACAGATGTCCTGGCACCCTAGACTCCACCCTCCATGAACCTACAAATACCCACCTAACCGGCCAAAAGGGTGCTGGCTGGCCCAGCTGTCACTTCTCTGTTAGTTCTTTTGCCCATCATAGGTAGCTACAGGTGCCCCTTAGTATTAGGTAGCCAGAGCTATTTGTGGTATTAAATAGCTAAAGGTGCCCCCAAGTATTATGTAGCTAGAGGTGCCCCAGACTGACGGGAGATCTGGTCAGAGGAATACAGAGTCACCTGTCATTTACACTCTGCTCAGAACTCTTCATAGGGAAGGAGGGGGAAGTGCTCAGGTAGGGGAGGGAGCCACCTTAGCATCTTTAGGCGCATGTAGGCACATGCCTACAGTGCCTTATGGTAACAACGGCCCTACTTATTACCTTTGGAACATTATTTGCACACTATATACTGCTTTAATGATGTATAGGGAGAAATCTAATATTTGTACTGTCAAGCTATGGGCAACAACCATCCAATTATTGCTCTTGTAATTATTAATCAACCCATGATAAAGGTAATGGGAAATTATCCTCTGTTTTCTAATCACCTTAAGTTATAGCGTTATATCTTTAGGACTATACACTATGTCAAATATGCACCTTTTAAAGTGTGACATATCTTATGTGTGTATCTCATTTTTACAGTGCCTAATCCAGTTCAATTTTCTCCAGGGAGATAATTTTCATCTTCTGTTTAACCTCCCTGGCGCTACGCAGATGCGGTGGCTGCATCTGCGGGAGGGATTTTTTTAATTAAATGTTTTTTTTTTCATGTTATCTAGCACTAGGCTAGCTAACTGTGGCCCCCAAGTCCCCCGAGACCCCAGATCCTGCGAGAGCCGCAGCTTCCCAATTAGCATCACTCGACGCTATGGCGACAATTGGACATGACGTGACGTCAAAGACATCGTCACCGGGTGCTGATTGGGAGGCTGCGCCATCGCGGGATCTCTGGGGGGTATGTATACCGGAGGTGATCGCAGGCAATCGGAGGGGATCAGAGGGACTTGGGGGGTATAGATAGCTAGCGTAGTGTTAGCATTACAAAAGGTAACAAATTTTATTTTTAAAAATCCTCCCAGGGTGATGCGATCCCCTGTGGCGGCTAGCCCGGGCATACCACCAGGGAGGTTAAAATACCTTTAAGCACTATGCAATTGAAAAAGTACCAAAAAGTTGATGAAAATGTACTGTCAAAAGTACTTGTTTTGCTTTCTGGCGGCTTATAAGGTATTGTATTGATAAAATGTGAAAATACCACCTAGCAGAAAACTTAGAGAAAAAGTGAATTGGATTGGGCCCATTGGGGTTGATTCACTATCACTATAGCTCCCCTTGCTATTAGAGTTAATGTGCCTTTTTTAGAGTTATTATGCCTTATCAGAGTTATCAGAGTAGCATAGTAAGGGCTATGAACTCATGCCTGCTAATTGGCAATGACGAGAGCTCCATTGGCCTGCCCTGAGCCCCTGCAGGTCCAATCACTTTAAAAGACATTATTCCCGCACTTTGATTGGCCCAATAGGCTGCCTGTCACTTGACAGGAAACTTGACAGGCAGTCTATTGGGCCAATCAAAGTGCGTGGATAATGTCCTTTAAATGTATTGTACCCGCAGGGACTCAGGGCAGGGCGAGTGGAGCTCTTGTCATTGCTAGAGATGGGCCGAACCTCCGATTTTAGGTTCGCGAACCGGGTTCGCGAACTTTCGCGTAACGTTCGGTTCGCGTTAAAGTTCGCGAACCGCAATAGACTTCAATGGGGATGCGAACTTTGAAAAAAAAATAATTATGCTGGCCACAAAACTGATGGAAAAGATGTTTCAAGGGGGATAACACCTGGAGGGGGGCATGGCGGAGTGGGATACATGCCAAAAGTCCGGGGAAAAATCTGGATTTGACGCAAAGCAGCGTTTTAAGGGCAGAAATCACATTGAATGCTAAATGACAGGCCTAAAGTGCTTTAAAACATCTTGCATGTGTATACATCAATCAGGTAGTGTAATTAAGGTACTGCTTCACACTGACACACCAAACTCACCGTGTAACGCACCGCAAACAGCTGTTTGTGTAGTGATGGCTACTGAACACAACAGGTATGCAGTGGCGGGTTCACTGAACACAACAGGTATGCAGTGGTGGGTTCACTGAACAGGTATGCAGTGGTGGGTTCACAGAACAGGTATGCAGTGGTGGGTTCACAGAACAGGTATGCAGTGGTGGGTTCACAGCACAGGTATGCAGTGGTGGGTTCACAGAACAGGTATGCAGTGGTGGGTTCACAGCACAGCTATGCAGTGGCAGGTTCACTGAACAGGTATGCAGTGATGGGTTCACAGCACAGGTATGCAGTGGCAGGTTCACTGAACAGGTATGCAGTGATGGGTTCACAGCACAGGTATGCAGTGGTGGGTTCACAGAACAGGTATGCAGTGGTGGGTCCACAGCACAGGTATGCAGTGGCAGGTTCACTGAACAGGTATGCAGTGGTGGGTTCACAGTACAGGTATGCAGTGGTGGGTTCACAGAACAGGTATGCAGCCAGCCAGGAACAAGTTAAGCCTAACTAATCTTTCCCTGAGAGACAGTCTGCAGCAGCTCGCCCTACTTTCACTAACGCAGCCAGCACACGAGTGACCGTAATGGCCGCCGCTGCCTGCCTTATATAAGGGGGGGGTGGGGCTCCAGGGGCTAGTGTAGCCTAATTGGCTACACTGGGCCTGCTGACTGTGATGTAGAGGGTCAAAGTTGACCCTCAAGGTGCATTATGGGGCGAACCGAACTTCCGCAAAGGTTCGCCAGCGGGACGCGAACGCGAACCACCGAAGTTCGCGTGGAACCGTTCGCCGGAGAACCGTTCGGCCCATCTCTAGTCATTGCCAATTAGCAGGCATAATTTTGTAGCACTCGCTGTGCTACTCTGATAAGGCACAATAACTTTGATAAGGCACATTAACTCTGCTAAGGCACGTTAACTCTGATAAGGCACATTAACTCTGATAAGGTACGCTAAGCGTACAGTAAGGGGAGCTATAGTGATAGTGAATCAACCCCATTGTGTTTTGTTGCTACGGCCTGTGAACACAAGTATTTGCATTCTTTTTCTAACAGTAGCTTAAGATTTTCTGACAAAATTTGCTTTTGAGTTGCTTTTTTGAAATGTAACTGTATGCTGTGTTTTAAGTGCTTTGCTAAATTTAATTAAATTAAATCAGCATGTGAGTGTGGCCAAATACTGAGCTATCCCAACATGCAAATTAAGCACATATTTAAATAACACTTAAACCTTGGTCAATAAATATATTCAGAGCATATGGAATATCACAAATAAACTTTTTTTTTTCTTTAGCTTTATTTACTAGTTTGACTAGCAACTATTCTAAGTAGTTTGACTAGCAACTATTCTAAGTAGTTTGACTAGCAACTATTGTAAGCATTTTGCTTCCCTGTTGTTATACACATGTCCACTACAGAATCTACATGGATAATAACTAAATTCCACTGTTAACTTGATGTATGTACTACTAGCACCTATGTATTTGGCACAAGCATCTGATAATCAAAATTTAGTATTACTGATACTCCTATTTTTGAGCTTTACTACTGTGCTTTTATATGTGCTTTATTACATGTTCCCCATCAATTACTTTTTTCTTTTACTGCTGAGACCTAACCTTATATTTACGCTGAACATGAATCTTTTTCTGATGCCTTCTAACACTACAAAATAAATCTAACCTTCTTAAACACTATCCTGTAGCACTAACCTTCCGTAGCCGCTAGCTGTAATCACAAAAACCTAGCTAACATTCACCTTCTTCCATCATACATTTCAGGTGCTGCACCTGGTGGACAATTTTTACTCCAGTAGCCGGCCTTCCATGTAGTACTGACAGTGTCTTTGCATACCACAGACAATGATTCCATAACAGGTGCCTGCCAACAAAGTGGATGGATGCAGGGTACACACACCAGTTTTATCACTACTTAAGCCTACTAGGTAGCGCATGTTGTGCAATTATTGCAACCCATGTTGCCAGGGTAATGTGCACTATGCAAGTGCTTCTAGGTAATGTGGGTTGCACTTGTTGAGCTATGCATGCTATGTAGCCCACGTAAGTAATGGTGAAATTGCTGTACGCTCCCTGTGTAGTGAGTATGGCACATTGCACCATATACTGATAGTGTTATTGGCTATGTGTGGCAGATCCGACTCCTTTGTGTTCATAATGCATTTATTTTATTTTATTTCTACCCCAAAGCAATAATGCATAAACTTTTTGTGTTGCAGAGATCCAAATATGTGCAAAAAAAATACTATACATTCATTTTAAGCTTAACTGTACATTTTCTTCAAAGAAGCATTGGGTCTCTACCAAAAGGTGCCTGTTTTTGAGATCTTCAGAAGTGAACAAAGCCTTAAACTAACTCCTGATCAATAATGTAAACCTATCGTCCTGATTCTTTCAGATTTTTTCCCAAGCAAAACAAGCCTCCTGTACAGTGTGGCTGATGCAGAAGGATTTGGAAGCAACATAAGATTAACTGGATTAGCTCTATGATTAGGAAATAATACGCTTATCTTAGAGACCTATTCACAGAGCGGCGATAAATCTGCCGCCGCATCACATTTCTGCTTGCACTGCTGCACATGACAATGCTCTGCAAGCTTCGATCAATTTATAAAAGGTAGGATTATTTTTTTCCCATTTTCATGTGCAGCAGTGCACTCCCTCTTCTGCTGCTAACCTCCCGCTGGCACAAGATGATCTTCAAATTCCTGTAAGCATGCACATTTCACTGACTTGTAACTTTGCAAAACAACCACTTAGTAGCTGCTGATCTTGCCAATCAATTAGCTATCAGTATGTTAATGGAAAATAGTGGGAACAGGGGGGGGGGGGGGGGGGAGCAAATAGATTTTGTAGTTTCTGAGAAAAATGTATTTCAAAAAGTTCAAAGGAAACAAATTGGTAAAATGTGGTAGACTTTAATATATATGGCGTTCCATGTTTTATATACATTTTAAGAAAATGGACTGCATGGAGTTCCCCCTCCTAAGCCTATTTAAGCCCTTGCCACAAATGCAGGTTGGTATAGCTAGAATTTAGAGCCTGGACCGCGTGGTGCTCCACAACTTGAGCTATACCAGCCTGCATAGTCCATGATGTAGGGAGGCAAAGCTTCCCTCTCTCCCCCAATCTCTTGTCATTACCATGGACAAGAGGTGCTTCCCCACCTCTGTTATCTAGGAGGAACTGGGGTCCCTTTTCCCCCCTTCAACACCAGCTCCCAGAGCACCCATTTGACACCCATAGCACCTACTGCTGCCATCTGCAACACCTCTGAATCCTGCAATGCTCTCCTTCCCCACTGCACTGCTGGCAACTGCGCTCACCACTGCTAAACACTAGGGGAACCCATGCAAAAGAATCTTTGAATTTGCTGCCAGGGTTTCCCATTGGTTATTACATTAACCAATGGCATCCCTCAATTTATATGGAGAATTCTCACTGGTTTGTTAAGGGGCCGATGGGAA
Organism: Hyperolius riggenbachi; assembly: GCF_040937935.1. Lineage (NCBI taxonomy): Eukaryota > Metazoa > Chordata > Amphibia > Anura > Hyperoliidae > Hyperolius > Hyperolius riggenbachi. The sequence continues at coordinate 117,644,160 of NC_090646.1, read as the reverse complement.
GCCCCGGCGGTAGATTTAACCAGTTCTCGGAACTGGTACTGTATATCTCCCCCCCGCAGAACTACATCTTAGCCTCAGGGGTGTAGATATACGTACCCTTCCAAGAACACCCAGCGCGAGTTCCCGGGTGCATTCGCATAGTGGCCAAATAATAAAATTACACCTACATACATTGCATTAAATAAAAATACATAAAATACCCTATTAATTAACCCCTTATCTCCCCTCCGCTGGATACCAAAATAAAGTATTTGTATAAAAAAAAGTGACATAAAAAATACATAAATGTTTACCTTAGGGACTCAACTTTGTTAATATGTATGTCATGACGGTATATTACTATTATTTTTGCAAATAAAGGGCTTTGCTCCTTCCTTATTCAAGAAACAGCAGAACTAATTGCAATAGCAGTACAGAGGCACCAACAGGGTAAAAACAATATTTCTTTAAAATGGATAAAAGGAAGTAGGTAGCGGTGGAGCTACCCCTCCAAAACAGACACAAAAAATTGCCGTTTTAAGCAAAAATCTGTTTATTTACATACTCCGAACAATTGTTTATTTACATACTCAGAACCAATTGTACATTCCATATTTTTCTGCTTCACTGCAACACCCATCTATATGGCTCCATTGCAATCAGAGCCGAGACAAGGCCCTCCAGCACCCAAGGCCGAGACACCAATGTCCGCTCCTCCATAACTCCCTCCCACCCGAGCCACCACACACTGATTGCTATTAGACTAAGAGGCACCCCAACCCCCCCCCCCCCCCCCCCTCCCCTCATACCTTAATCTCTAGTTATCTGGCTCGCAGTCACCACCATGTATCCCCTTCTTATTCTTATCTCTCTATGCTTCAAACACAATAGGGGAATGATAGCTTAGTGAATTGTGCGCCCCCACCTACACTGCGCCCTGAGGCGGGACGCTTCTGCCTCGGCTCGGCCCTGATTGCAATCCATCATGAACGCTGCTGCACAAGTCCTACTACACAAGGTCTGCCACTCTGCATTTTTATCAAAATGAATAACTAATGTGCAACGGTTATATAAAAAGTGTCCATACTTTCCTAGGGGCCTTTTATAATGTTCCTTGCTTCAATATCTGTTTTGTTCCACTATAAAAGAGTCCCACAGCACATATTTTTTTTCAGAATGGTGAATTGCTTTCTTTTATAATGGTTAGGTGTTGGTGATACAGACAAGGAACCATGATGCATTAGCATGTAAACACATGGTCTCTGCTGTCTTTACATATCTCTAAGCAAAATCACTAACTACATATTAGTGAATAGAAACAACTATTAAAGTTGTACAGAGAAAGAATTAAAAGTACATTTATCCTTTAAATAGCAATAATTAATTCAGCGCTAATGCTTCTGCAGAGGCAACAGAAGTTCTGTATTGTGTGATGTTTAAACGCTACTAGTAGATCTTTTGTGTGAAGAAAATTGCATTTTTATCTTCGCCGTCTTTGAATAACAGGAAGTCCTGAAGCCACAGTGTACATCTTAGATGCCTAGCAGCTTTGTATGTCTTCACTTTGGAATTTATATACAAGATATCTTCTGATGTCACTAAATAAATCAGGTTCAGACTGAATTTGCACTGTCTAACCCTCCAGCATCTACCTTATTCCTTTCTGTATGATACCCTATTATATGCTGGTTGCATTCGGCTCAAGGACCTCTTCTGTCTCGTGGTAGAACCCCATGTCTTTGGAATGTCCTTTCCATCTTTATCTGTCAAGTACCTTTTCTCTACTGCTTCAAGGCCGTTCTCATGGCTTGCCAGTGTAATACAGCATTGCAGTCATTTGAAAGCACTCATTTACCATGACAACCTTCAACTCTATCTGTAAGTTCTCGCTTAGAACAAGCCACTTAAAAAAAAAATCCTCTCCATTGCTAGGCTTCCGTTTTCTAATGCTGACGTTCTTATTGTGTGTTGTGCTAGCAATATTCGTCTGACATTATTGCTTCTGAGAGGTCTTGGGTCTAATGCCGGAAACCAACAAGTACATACATTTCATGCAAACACCTAATAAAGCAGGACCAACATATATATATTGACTAATACTACAGAATGTCCATATTGATGCAGTGTGAGATCTCTTCATTCAGGTGGGTGGATAAATAAGCTCTCAAAACAGCAGCCTTTTAATACAAGCCAAACATACAGCTATACAGCTATAATAGTATATATATATATATATATATATATGTATATATATATATATATATATATATATATATATATATATATGTATGTATATATATATATATATATATATATATATATATACAGACTTGCAGCATAACAATCCAGAGCAGTGATGGCTAACCTTGGCACTCCAGCTGTGACAAAACTACAAATCCCATCATGCCTCTGACTCCCCGATGTATGCTTAGAGCTGTCAGAGTATTGCATTGCCTCATGAGACTTGTAGTTGCACCACAGCTGGAGTGCCAAGGTTAGCCATCACTGATCTAGAGAATACAATAAGACAGAGAAAAGCTGTTTTCACAACAAAACACACGTGTCTTGGAGGAACAGTTGATTAATTTTAATAAATTAATAATCAAACATATATATTTGAAGACTCAAAAGTGATTTGTATGCTATACTGTGGTGTGAAATATGATGAGAAATCATAACACTATATATAAATGTTTTGAAGTGATCTAGTTTGAATTTGTTGCCTCGCCTTGCCTAAAGTACATGTGTATGTGCGTGTCCCTACCATTTTCCATATGCTCTGCCTCACCAACACTGCCATCCGGCGTAGTTCGCTCGTAGTTGTCTTCTGGGAGGGGTAGGGCGCCCAGTCTAGGTCCAGATGAGCTCTTACTACTCGGTGTCTCCGACTCTTCCAGACCACTGTCGTAGCAACTCTGCAACGATCCTTGGTGTGGGTCCTGAGGCTGACTCACAACAGAAAACGTCACTCTACGAAATGGCTGTAAGAGAGAAAAGAGTCTGAATGTCACTGGTTGCTAAGATTACGCTCTCAATCATATAAAGTAAATAATTGCTACTAATTATCATAGCAATGCTTTTACATAATTCTGCCTCACCATCGAACAAACACAGAATGAAATAGGGGGGAAAAAGAGATTATTGGCTTGTCAGTTTTCAGAAAGTAAGACCATGGCAGCAGATGATTTCTGGAAACAGGTGGTATTATCAACTAAGTTTGGCAGTACATTCATATAAAGAACAGTATGAATGCTTTTACATGCATATCTCTGGTCATCAGCATTTGAAATGTTTTATTAACATTTTTTTTAAAGTACTCTTAGTTACATAAAAGAACATTTGAAAGCATCCCCAAGTATTCCTTGTGTGTAAAAACCTTCATTTTTGCTGCAGAGAGAAGAAGCTTGCTTATCTCTGGTCATCAGCAGAGACAAATGTAATTATTGCCAGCTGAAGATCTCTGAGGAATGAGTCTTCATTCTGCCCGCTCGCTCTGCTGAACAGACACATTGCCCTGGCAACAGCTGACTCATTTCAAAAGAGGGGTGGGGGAGCAGAGTGAAGACACAAGCCTCAAAGAGCTTCAGACAGCAATGATTACATTTGCTGATGACCAGAGATAAGCAAGCTTCTCCTGCTCTCTGCAGTGAAAATGAAGGTTTTTACACACAGAGTGTGTATGGGAATGCTTTAAAATGTTATTTTTTTGTAACTAAGAGTAGTTATAGAAATTTTCATTTTCAGAGTATAATCCCACCTTAAGCACATTAGGTTTTACAGTGTGAAAAAGTAAAATACCCACTACAGCATCCTCCTCATCAACCTATTACCACCTGCTCTTCCATTATTCCCACTGGGCCGTCATGTGGTTATGTATGTTCTTTTAGTTGTGGCCCTAATCTCCTACTGTTAGCTTATCATAGCTGTCATTCTCTAGCAGGGTAGACCGGCTTTATTCTGTACCTGAATTAGGGTTTTACAAGAAAAGTCTACTTATATTTGGCTTTATACTGTATATCTACCTGCACCTTTTCAGCAGCTATGGAAAAAACAACAACACATGGGTCCAAATCTACAGATTAGTCTGAATTTCTGTCACTATGACCTGAAGCCATCAACAGTCTTGTTTAGGTGAGGATGCTTCTTCCTGCCAGCTCACCTTCACTGGAAGATCGGGAAATAGGTATTCTGCAACTATGCTTTCAGGTTTCATGGAAATCTGCAGAAATGTTTCTAGCAAAAATTAGTAATCTACTAGAGTTGTTGCCAACTATTTCTAGCTAACAAAAGGACTGCATGCCATTTAAAAGATTAAAGCAAACCTGTCACTAGGACACTTAATGGACTGCCAGGACTAAATACAGTAATGGGTGAGTCTGCAATAACTGTGTCTCCCACTCAATGTATACATGGACTTCACATTGCTTCTGTTTTATGTGCATACTTAGTCAGTGCAACACAAGGCATTGACTTCAAAGGTCACACTGAATAAGAATTAGCAGAGGTATGGACTGCAAGTGCTCTGAGGCTTTTCAGTTTCTGAACCAATTGTAATGAGAGCGGTGTCTATCACAGCCATGCTCATTATAGGCATTACGCTAAGCAGCATCTTAACTAAGTGACTGATAGGAATGTTTGATTTGTGTTATTTTCTAGAGGGCCTACATGAAAACATTACCAATAGGGGAAAGCTGTGCCCTGTATGACAGTAGGCTATTCTCTACAGTTAGATAGAGGACACCCCGCCCCCGTTTCCCCCAGTATCCCATGATAACCTTGTGTTCATCTTTGTAACTGATTAACCAGAATGGCGGTGGGGGAGGAGCAAGATTAGTATATTGCCCCTCACCCACCCCCAATCCAGTCAATCAGCTACAAAGATGAACACAGGATTAAGACTTGTCGTTTAGCAAGATGTGTCTTTAGAGCAAGTCGAGGATGTTAACAAAGTGAGGGGGAATCAAGAGTGGGGTCAGAGGCATTACTGTGAGGAGCAGCCTCAACAACCACGAGGGTGGGGGGAGGGGGGTGAAGAGCTGTGGAGAACCCCCAACTATTAACCACCCCCTCCTCGATACAGGGATCCTTCTTCCAGATCAGGTGTTTTTGTGGTTACACATGTAATGGGTGTGAAGATCATGCTGGCCACACTTGTTTTATGACACCTGTAAGAACTCGAGATGCTAGCATAATATTACCCCTGTTTAACTCTCTAGTAAGGCCACATCTGGAATATGGAATTCAGTTCTGGGCACCACATTACAGGAAAGATATTGCAGTTTTAGAGCAGGTGCAGAGACGAGCAACAAAATTGATACGTGGGATGGAAGATCTCACTTATCAAGAAAGGTTAGATAAACTGGGTTTATTTAGTCTAGAGAAAAGACGCCTTAGAGGAGATCTAATTAACATGTATAAATACATCAGAGGGCAATATAATAGCTTGGCGGATGAGCTTTTTGTCCCTAGGCCTTCTCAAAGGACTAGAGGACATGATCTGCGCATGGAGGAAAAACGTTTTAGCCATGTATTTAGGAAAGGGTTCTTTACAGTAAGAGTGATTAAGATGTGGAATGCATTGCCACAGGAAGTCGTTATGGCAAACTCTATACCTGCATTTAAAGGTGGCTTAGATGCTTTTCTTGCATTGAAAGACATCCATGGCTATAATTACTAGGTAATGCCCAATGATGTTGATCCAGGGATTGTATCTGATTGCCACCTGGAGTCGGGAAGGAATTTTTTCCCTTTTGGGGCTAATTGGACCATGCCTTGTACGTTTTTTTTTGCCTTCCTCTGGATCAACAGGGATATGTGAGGGAGCAGACTGGAGTTGTGCTTTGTTTTCTGGTTGAACTGCATGGACGTATGTCTTTTTTCAACTATGTAACTATGTAAGATGAGCCTCAGGCCGTGAGGGTCATAAAGGGGAGGCAGGGGAATGGTGTGAGTATTGGGGGGGGGGGGCATCAAAGGTTCTCTGGAGACCCATGATTTGTGGTTATGCCCCTGAGTGGGTGTTACCGTAATGATTATAAAGACAGAAATGCTACAATAATCTGTATAACCATGTTGAGCACGTCTGCTGCACAGGCTCCTATTTATTTTCTTGTTTCATTCTAGGCTGAATAAAGGTGAGTTAAGACCACCAGTGTATACTACAAGGAGTTTACCCCACTATTAATCTCCTTCTCAGAGGTGTTTAAACGAAGCACTTGACTGAATGAATAAAAAAGAGGCTTTAGTGTAGGAGACTGTGAATGCTACAGTAAAAGCTCTCAGAGACAAGGACTCTTCTTTGAATACACTCATGCAGTTTTTTATATGCATAGTACCAGTCAATGTTATGTGTTGTTCACATAAAATAAAAACACCTCAGTGTGTCTACCAAGAAAATCGTAAATAATAACAATCAATTTTATAGTAAGGACACAGAGAGCAAAATATGTATATAAAACTATTTTAAGGAGCAAATATTAACCCCTTTGTGGTACTGCAAAGCAAATTAGCATTGTAGCAGTACATTGGACATGTGGTGGCTAATCACAGCACATAGCTCAAGCTGCAAAACCATGGCCAATCACAATACAGTGCCCATTCTGCATCATGTGGCCAATCACAGCACACTGCCCATTCTGCAACCTGTGGCCAATCACAAGACATTGCCCATTCTGCAATATGTAGCCAATCACACACATCGCCCAAACTACAAACCATAGCAAATCACAACACATAGCCCATGCTGTAAGCTGTGACCAATCATACAGCACATTTCCTATTCTGCAACCTGTGGCCAATCACAACACATTGCCCATTCTGCAACCTGTGACCAATCACAACACACTGCCCATTCTGCAACCTGTGGCCAATCACAACACACTGCCCATTCTGCAACCTGTGGCCAATCACAAGACATTGCCCATTCTGCAACCTGTGGCCAATCACAAGACATTGCCTGTTCTGCAATATGTAGCCAATCACAACACACTGCCCAAACTATAAATCATGGCAAATCACAGCACATTGCCCATTCTGCAACCTGTGGCCAATCACAACACATTGCCCATTCTGCAACCTGTGGCCAATCACAACACATTGCCCATTCTGCAACATGTAGCCATAACCAATCACAACACATTGCCAAAGCTACAAACCATTGCAAATAACAACACACAGCCCATGTTATAAGCTGTGACCAATCACATAGCACATTGCCCATGATGCACGTTGTGGCTTATTACAACACATTGCACAATCTACAAGATGTGTCCAATCACAAGGCATTGCCCGTGCTGCAACCTGCGGCCAATCACAACTCATTGAACAAGCTTCAAACCATGACCAATCACAACACACTGCCCAAGCTGTGGCCAGTTATAAAACTTTGCCTATACTGTAAGCTGTGGTCATGGTCAGTCCTATTACATTTTTCAGGTTGCATCCCACACAGGAAAGGTCCTATGCTGCAAGCCGGGAGGTGCAAAGGAAGGACAACATTTCATTTCACCCCACGATTGATACTATGGTCTTGAGAAAGCCCCAATAGGGGGATGAAACATCGGCATTTCTCCGCACCTCCCAAAATTCCTCCTTGGCACGTTGCTTGCAGGCTATGGGGCTAATGTGCTGTCCTATTACATCTGGAACTAATGCTGTTGGATTGTAAGTGTCTTTAAAATAAATAAACATTTTATCCGATTTGGGATGTGATGCGCCTGAATATCTTCCGAGTATACAATGTTGTTGTTCTGCTTAATCTGGTAGCAGCTCCATCCCATGGAATAAAATCCAGATGGGAACATCTAGATAAGATGAGAGTGGCGCTGAGATATCTCTCTGTTGTTTACAATAACAGTACATTACCCATGTTACAAGATATGGCTATTCGCAACACATTGCCCATACTAAAAACTAAGGCCAATCTCAACAACTTGCTTATGCGATAGGCTTTGGACAATCATAATACATTGCCCTTGCTATGAAGTCTTGTAACAGAAACGTCTGCCCAAACAAGTTATTCTCCTATTGGGAGATAGATCTGACTCTATGTGCCAAGTAAAAAAAAAAAAACTTAAAAAACAACACCCATGTACTACAAGGTAGAACACTGCAAACCTATCAAGTGGTAAGGCTGCATAGTTGCTTTAAGTACCATGTTTTTTGCACTATAAGACACACCTAGGTTAAGAGGGAAAAACCAGGGGAAAAATATATACTAAATATAATAATATATACTAAACCTTGTGCATCCATGCTGTGAATTATGGCCCATTTGTACCTCATGCTCCCTTGTACATCTTGTATCTCCCTCTGCCCTCCTCTGTCCACTTGTGTCCTCCATGTGTTTGCCTCTGTCCCCCTTGTGTCCTCCTCTATGCCCCTACTTGTCCCCCTTGGTCCTCCTCTATGGCCCTCCTTGTCCCCCTTGTCTCCTCCTCTATGCCCCTTTGCAGAGCCGGGACAAGGTCCTCCAGCACCCAAGGCTGAGACAGCAAAGTGCGCCCCTCCATCCCTCCCACCGCAGCTGTCACACACTGATTGCTATTAGACTAGGAGGCGCCACAGGGCCCACAACCTCTCCAACACCTTAATATCTAGTTATCTGGCTTGCAGTCACTGCTATGTATCCCCTTTTCTTATTTCTTTCTGCTTCAAACACAATTAGGAATGACAGCTGAATGAATTCTGCGCCCCCTCCTACACTGCGCCCTGAGGCTGGAGCCTCTCCAGCCTCTGCCTCGGTCCGGCCCTGCCCCTTTGTGACCCCCTGTGTTCTCATTTTCTCCCTGTGTCCTCCTTTGTATGGACACAGTACAGGGAGTCCCCAACATTGCGGCGGGTTGGAGGTATGTATTGGCAGGCATTCACAAGTCAGGAACTCCCTGCATTTGAACTATAAGACACAGTGACTTTTTCCCCACTGTTGCGGGAGAAAAAGTGAGTCTTATAGTCCAAAAAATACAGTAAGTTTTACTATGACTTTTTATGACCCTAGAGATTTAGCAAAGACTCTGGGTGGCATTGCGAGTTCAAAGCCCTCTATAGAGAGCAAAATTATTTCACTTCCCTACTGTAGCTACAGATGTGCTAAGACTAGTTTCATATAAATTTGTCAAAAAGCAAAAATATAAAATGCAAAGTCATATCTAATAAAAAGCTGACAATGGGTTGTAGCCCTTCCTCACCCTGCCCAAAATTAAGGAACAACTTTTGACTGGTATGATCAAATCATCCTTCACAGTTAGATTAAAATTATATCTCCCTACCAAATAATTAAAGGGAAACATAGAAAGAATAAAAAATGATAAAAAATCAAAACGCATAATCAACTGACTGAAAACAGAGGACAGCAGCAAGATGAAATAAGACAGAGCATGAACAAAGCAGTCGCACGATACAGAAACTCTGTTAATTTTTTACAGACAAGAGAATGCTTTTTTTTCATAAAAGCTTTAAAGTTAGAAAGATATAAGAAAATCAAATTGTATCTGGCCATCATTATTTTATTTGTTTCTCCTTTATCCGTATTGCTGATATTCCCTGATATGGAGGGGGTGGGGAGAGAGAGTGGAAAATAAATAAATAAGTTAATAAGCCTGCGAATGTGTATTTGAAGCCGTTTTGAATCTTTCAGCACATACAACTGCCACAGGGCACTACAAAGTTACAGACCCTAGTATAAATCTCGGTAACAGGCAATGGTTTAACTTTGAGAAGGGATGTTGACAAATCCAATACAGTTGAAGGCAAGATGATTGAACAGATATTCTCATAAAGTCTAGTCTTTGGTTTTAAAGTGGAGCTGTTAGCCATACTATCTCAGAAAAAAAACCACATATATTAGTAGATAAATACTTGCTCTACTTACATAACATATGCATTGCACTGTCCACATTTTGATTTCAGTGAGTTTTATATTGTAAATAAAGATAATTCTGTTTCTGTCAGTTGCCATTTTAGAACCCATGTGTTTGAAGGCAATCCTGATCTCATTTCCTCCCTTACTCTGTTTCATCTTATCTTTCTGATTTAGTATGCTTGCATGGCTTCCTCCCAGTCTTCAAAAACTCCCACACAGCTCTGCAGTAAGGTCACAACTCATTGTGTGACTTTGCAGGCTTGGTTTATTTGTATGTATCGGATTTCAGCTGAGTTACTTTCTCAGCTTCTCAGCACAAGAGGTATTGGCCAATCAGAAAGGTAAAGAGGTGTAGGAGGGGAAAATGGGAGTGAAAGAAACTTCAGCCAATCAGGCTGCATTAGTTATGTAAAAAACAAATTAACCCTTTGCACACTTGCGTGTGTGCAAAGGGTGAATTTGTTTTTTGTTATTTTTCTGGCCAGACCCCCTTTAGCACCTCTCTTTCCTTAAAGGGAAGGTTTGCGCTGAACATAAAAAAAAAAACTTGCCCTTACCTGGGGCTTCCTCCAGCTCCTGGCAGTCGATCGGTGCCCTCGTAGCAGCTCCTCTCCCTCTCGATGTCCAGCGGTGAAGAAGCCGTCCTTGCCAGGTCGACTTCCGGGTCGGCTTCATGTGCGCTCCACGGCGGGGGGTCACGTGGTGTAGGGACGTCATCGGGTCTCTACTGCGCAGGCGCAGAACTAGTGCGCCTGCACAGTAGAGACCCGATGATGTCACGTACACCATGTGACCTGCGCCGTGGAGCGCACAAGAAGCCGAGCAAGCCGACCCGGAAGCACGGCTTCTTCACCGATGGACACCGGGAGTTAGAGGAGCTGCGGCGAGGGCACCGATCGACTGCCAGGAGCTGGAAGTTGCCCCAGTTAAGTGCAGTTTGGTTTTTTTGGGCAGCGCGGATCTTCCCTTTAATAACTTATTTAAATGTCCTAACTAGAGGTTATGTGCCTGGATATATATGTGTTTCTTTTCTTGCATTAGTTATGTCTGAGGGGAAAAGAGGAGGAAAGTAAACAAGGAAAAAAAAACAGCATGCATTGCAACTTCTCTTTTGTGGCAGATGTATCAAATACGAGCCAGGGGACCTGGTAAGTTATATTCTATTGAGAAGAAAAGTAAGAGTGTTTTTTTTTACTTTTGGATTGCCTGGTTAGCATCCTTATTACTTGTTTACCAGATAGAAATAGAGAATTGATTTTTTATTTTATGTCTAACAGTTGCTCTTCACTAGCAGTAGTAGCATGTGGGGTTGATGTTGTTCTGAACATTTTATAAGCTATAGGCTTGCTATACACCAGCGGTTCTGGATGTAAGCCTGGCTTCAGCGGCATAAAGATATAATTTGCATATTCCATAGTGATGCATTGTGGAAGACCACAGTCACTCACTTAAAGCTGAATTATCGCAAATACCTTCTGTTTTAAGAAGGCAAGCCCCACTAAGCATTGCTTTTTAGTAGGAGGGCTTTTCTGTCTCTTTTAGTCCCCTATTCTTTCCTAATAGTTTTGGGTCGCCACGAGCTGCTGAGTGAGTGAGTGAGCGAGCAGTTCACAGGAAGTTTTGGGGAAAATTACACTGGGTTTTATTTATTTTTTTAGTGTGTTTTTTTTTTTTTTTTAAAGTGTTGACTCCCGTATGCTATATCACAGACTTTGGTTGTTGTTCTATTTTACTCAGCAATGCTTGAGCTAGCACAAAAGCATGCTAGGCCAAAGCCAATAGCACTAATAAAAAGCAATACAAAACAATACAGACCATAATGCTATACAACTACAACACACAAATAAAAGTATTTATGAATTGTGTATTATGCATATAGTTTTGTCCATTCCCTAGTATTGATCACCAGTCAAAGCCAATGGGAATCCTACAGTAATTGAGTGCACAAGTCCAGATTAGGGTGATTGACAAGACCCCTAAAGTTCATAAGCAGTTGCAAATGATGCTAGTAGGTACTTCAATATTAAACTTTTATTTAGGCAAATAACTTAAGCACACATTTCGAGACCTTGTGGTTTCTGCCTAAGGGCAGCAAGTCTTTTGAATAGGTTTAAGGGATGTGACACATTAAAGGTAGAAAATCACTATCAAGAACTCAAGTGCTTTTTATAGCAATTTTTGCAATTAACAACAAGCTCTTTCTAGAGCACTTTCTGCGAATGTGATTTTGGACCCTGCATTCAAGGGAATATTAGCATAAGGGGGGAAATAATAAAACAATACATTGCAAAGTGAGAAGTAAAATATAGAAGAGTGATCAAGAAATGATTTATACTCGCCGTGTAATTTGTACATATTGTTTGATCCACAATCACCCTGCACCAAATGCCATTAACCACACCCACTAACATTGCAATAGGCTAAATGGTTGCTTTTGTTACAGATATACATATGCACAGAGGGAGATACTGGTTGCTTGGCAGTTGGAAACAGCTGTTATTTCCAACAATGCAACAAAGTTCACAGACAGGAAACTGTCAGGACCTAGGTGCTGACATCACACTGTGGGAGCAGTGTAAGTCAGCCATACAGACCCTGATCTATTTGAAAAAAGGTAAATATTTCCCATGGGAAAGGGGGTATCAGCTACTGATTGGGATGAAGTTCAATTCTTGGTTACAGTTCCTGTATAGTAAAATTGCTCAGAAAACGCTGCAGGCACCGCAATTGCACATTCAGCAAATCATAATCATGCCTTAAGAATAACCAGTATAGGCTTGCATTAGTGAAACCTTTTTGCAATAGCTGGCAATTACTCAACAGCACAAAGCCCTGTGGGAATGCTTTAGTGAGTCCTGGTCTTAAAGCAACATAATTGGCCACAACAATGGCATGAGAACACTTTCTGCAAGCAAAGTGTATGCCCACTATTGGTGACCAGTGTGCTGCTGCAGGTGCTGGAACTCTTCCACAAAGGAGCAGCATTTCTCATGCATTCCTGTCCAGGATGCTGCTGTGCACAGGGAGCGCAAAATCACAGGAAGTGCAGAGTGGACAGAACATGTACCGCTCCTTGGTATCAATGGCTCCAGTCTGAAGCCCATACTGGGGGGGCAGGTACGTATTAGGATCCCATAATACACACAGTCCTGTGTGTTTTAACCTCCCTGGTGGTAACTACAGATGTTGCGAACATAGAATTTTCCATTCGCAAACTTCCACAAATGTTCGCGAACATATGAACAGCCATAGACTTAAATGGGCAGGCAAATTTTAAAGACTGTTTCTGGCCACAAAATGATGAAATAGTTGTTTTAAGGGGTCTGACACCTGGACTGTGGCATGCAGAAGGGAATCCATGCCAAACGTCTCACCAAAATGTACGGAGTTGATGCAAATTGGGTTTTATTCCCCAAAGGGCAGAAATCACATTACATTCCCACAAATAATGGACTGGAGTGGTACTGTGCGTGCAACTTAATGTAGCAACAGCAGTAGTGTGCACAGCTCTGGGTGTCAGTGGGCTGTGGAGTGTCACCCACAGAGAAATGCAATAGTACTATCAGATTACAGTGAAATAATAATGAACTGGAGTGGTACTGTGCCTGCAACTTAACGAAGCAACAGCAGTACGGTGCACACAGCTCTGGGTGTCAGTGGGCTGTGGGGTGTCACACACAAACAAAAAAAACACAGGAGACAGATGTGCTAGACCTCAACAGGGCTGTTTGGGGTGCTTTCATGGCTAGTGAGGAACAAGAACACAGGCCTAGCTAATGCTTTCCCTACCTATCTGCAGAAAGTCTGACCCTGCTCTCACTAACAGTAAGCAGCTAGCAGAGAATAAATCCAATATGGTCACTGCAACTGCTTTTTAAAAGGGTTGGGGGGTCCAGGAGGGGGTGCTATCTGATTGGTTGTCTTGTGTCTTCTGACAGTTCGCCGAGAACGTGAACAGTGGAAATTTACCGGGAACTGTCCCCCGGGGAACTGTTCGGCCATCTCTAGTGGTAACCCCATGTCAGGCTTAGGGTGGAAAAAAGAAGTCAGGAGTGGTAATCCTGAACCTGACTCGGGGTAGCTGCCAGGAGGTCTGTGCAGTGGCAGTGGGCATTTCAACTTACCTCCCCGGGATCCAGATGTTGGCAGCCATTCTCCTTCCGGTCCTTGAAGGCTCTTGATCCCTTTGGTGAGATTGCCGTTTGTCGCGGCAATCTCACTACAGGGTTACAGCATCACCCGAAGGAAGGAGGGAGAATTGCAGCGCTGGATCCCAGGGAGATGAGTAAGTGTATGGCTGCCGCGGATCTCTCTGCGGTATTTCCTGGTTTTAGGGTCTAAAAGCGTGCACAAAAAAAAATTGTACCGCTTCTAGGTCCTAAAATCCAGTAATATTCATACCGACAGTGAGGTTATCAATTATGGGGTCAGTTAAGGTGCCCCAGAAGGCCCACTTCAAGCCATGGTATGCACAGGCTGTACAATAAACAAGCAACTGAGCTCATAGGCTCACATTTCTATCACTGCCGATTTACTGTAATTGCCGGCACACTTCTTGTTACACTCAACTACTGGATACATTGATAGCTGACTTAATGGGGCTTTTTTTTTTTTTTTTTTTAAAGACACATCTGACATTCTGTTTTTCAGCCCCTTTGACAGTAGCTGCATAGAGAGACTTTGAATAGTCTGCAATTGTTTTCATTCCAAATGTGAGATATTGAAGTACAAAAACACAGCAGCGCAGTTGTCGTTTTGAACTCTTAAATACAGATACATACGAAATGATCTGTGTTTCCGGATGATTGCAGAACTGGGGTACTTAAAGCAGATGTTTATACAATATAAGTAATGATGAAAAGAAAAAAAAACACGTGTGTGTTGGCTGTTAAGTGTTCAAAATGTCTCCATTTCTTTTTTTTAATAAAGATTTTCTGAATTCAAACAAACCTTTTCATTTTAAGAATAGAGAAGATCCAATTTATATCCATTTTTCTTGCTTGCAGGCAAGTTTTGCCATCAACAGGCTCATAAATAAGTGATCTATTCTGAGAAATGACTGATTCAACAGAAATGGTATCAGGGCAGACAATTATCTATAAACTATGTGGGCTTCTGCTGCACAGCTGACAGGCTGAGAACATTCATATATATGCATAATGTTCATGAGGGGAGCTCTTTGGTAGAGTTGAATCACACATTATTCCAGGGAAATTCACATAGTGTATCGAGATGTTTTCTGCATGACAAATATATTTCCAATACAAAACATTATAGCGGTACATTAACAATTTCATTTCTAGATGTGTGGGGTGGGTGGTGGCTACAAAATAAATGCTGCAAATTGTTTAGGGCTTTTTTTGTTTGTTTGTTTGTTTTTTCAAAATAGGGCAGAACTAAAATCTAGAGCAGGGGTGCCCATTAGGTAGATCACAATCTACCGGTAGATCTACCAGTAGATCCCGATCTACCGGTAGATCATGAAGGACTTCTTGGTAGATCCTGACCCCACTACATTTTCTATTCTGTATATACAAGCGTGCTTCTAAAATTGTACATAGGTAGATCATTTTGACTTGCTAATTTTTTTAGAGTAGCTCACAAGCCGAAAAAGTGTGGGCACCTCTGATCTAGAGATATTGGACCATATGCAATTCACTTTTTCTCCGGAGTTTTCTCCTAGGTGATATTTCCAAACTTGTTAATAAAATGCCTTTTAAACCACCAGCAAGCAAAAAAATACTTAAAATAATTTTATGGTTCTTTTTTCCGCTACTTTTTGGTACTTTTTTCATTGCAAAGTGCTGAAAAGTTATTGTAAATCGAAGATGAAATATTATCTCCTAGGAGAAAACGCAGGAGAAAAGGTTATTTGCATATGGGCCATTGTCTTAACTGCCAGATCTTTTAATTTAGCGATTACAATCCTGAAAAGCTCAGAAAGAGTGCTGTATTTATTACTACCTCCTGTCACCAATCCAATCCAAGATCTCTCTTGAAACTGGTAACTGGAATTTGAATGTCGGAATGTGGCCTTCGGAAAACAACCCTGCTTTGTACTTACACTAAAGACTTGGTTCCCATTAAGAATACATCCATTCGGACCAGTTCAGTATCCACTCCGTTCCAATTTACCATTGCATTTGCATCCAGGGCGATTTTGGAGCACTTACAGAAACTCTGAAGCCAACTAAAATCAATGCTTTTAACTTTTATTAATGTTAAGCACCATAGCTAGTGCTAAAACGCTGCATCCCTGTGGCAAAAATGAGGGGTTTATATCCCCCAAATCCCCTGTGCTAACTGCGGGGAGCGCTTCCTGATTGAGGCGGGAATCAGGAAGTGCTCCCCGCAGTTAGCACAGGGGATTTGGGGGTATAAACCTCTCGTTTTGCCGCCGGGATGCGGCATTTCAGCACTAGCTATATCGCTTAACATTAATAAAAGTTAAAAGCATTGATTTTAGTTGGCTTCAGAGTCTCTTTAAACAGCCAATACACAGTGAGAGACAGCTTGAAATAAGGTTTTACTGCAGGAGACTTCAAATGGTCATTATTTTTACTTCGTTTTAAAGCTTAAAAGACAGAGTGGTGTTTTAAAACTGCAACTGTGACAGTATGATGCAATGATAAAAGTATGAGACTCTTTTCTTTACTACTAATGTTCTATCCCTTTAGCTGTACTAAGCATATAATTTATTATATCATAAGTTTTTTTGTTTGCTTTTGCTTCATGTTTGCTGTAAAATCCCACTCATCTCATGAGTATGGGTGGCGGGGAGTTCATTAAAATATTTCTGGTGGGCCCCATCAGTTTTGGTTATGCGTCTGGTTGAGGCTATCCATGTACACAAAACATACAATAGAAATAAGTAAAACAAAAATAAAAAAAACTATGCATAAAAAGTCAACTTGTCAAAAAGTTTTAAGACACGCTTTTTGAGCTCGCTTTGGTTAAAGATTTATTAGCGCTTTAATGTAGAGTGTGGATTAAGCTCCAGTTCCCTGGCAATATGACAGCGATCGACTTTCCAGTTTAGCTGACTGTATCATTTTGAGAGATATAACGTGCACATATAATGACACGCAATTATCATGTTTGACATTACCCTGATGCTGGATGAGACATGAAAAATGTCACTCTTTGGTGAATATGCTGCATTAGTACAGCGTTTCATGTAAATGCAATAAGGGGAAAAAATCCCATTTTCCGGAAAATCCCTTATGTTGTAGTTTATGAAGTAACTAGAGCATAACAAGGTCAGTGGGTGATAATCTATTTTATCCTGATTGGTGAACAGTATATCCATAATACATACTTAATGGCAGTAATCTTTTTGATTAATTGATGTATGCCCTCTTAAGCAAGGATAAATGTATTATCTGAGCCTCTAGCATGACCTTCAGTGGGAAAGTATTTTATGAAGAGAAAGCATGATTTGCACACTGACAAAGTATGTGCTTATGGACATAGCACTGAATGAATAATCCTGTGCTAAGAATTTGGGCATTAATATGTGCTTCAGCATTGAGTGGCCTTGCCTTTCCAGAAAAAGGTGGGCCAATAGATTTTAGGAGTTACTCTACTTTTAATTAAACAAAACACAAACAAACAAAAAACAACAACCTGTTACTGCACATACAGTATCAGTGCTACGCAAACTATTTTGTAATTACCTGTTGCAAATGTGTTTATTAGGGATAGTCTAAAGTGCCCATTTCCGATTCCGACAAAATTCTGATTTCTGCTAATGCCAATTTCCATTTTTCCCATTTCCAAATCTCCAATTTTCTGTTTTTGTGATTTGTGGCCATTGGGACATTGCAGTGAAAAATACCAGGCCACAATTATTTCTCCAAAAAGGCGATACCCAAACTGTACGTTGAATGGCAAGTGGTGTCATCTCTGGCACACAGCGTTGGGTCAAGGGTTCATCTGACCACGGATGCCTGGTCTGCCAAGCACGGTCAGGGCAGGTACATTACTTACACAGCGAGGAGTCTGGCAGAGGCGGTGTATGCCTGTGCGATTAACCATTCAATTGCAACATGTGTTTAGGGATGCGCAGCCTTTCCCCCCACCTTTCCTTTACATTACTTACACAGCCCATTGCGTCAACCTGGTGACCGCTGGCAAGCAGGGAGTATGTGGCTGTGCAGTAGCCCTAATTGTGACACCTCCACGGCTTGCAGGCAGGCCTGCTGCCACCTCCTCTCCTCCTGCTACATCCTCTTCACTGTCGTTCTCCTCCCGCTCCTTGGCTGAGTGGCAGTTCAACTCTACTGGTGCTGCAATCTCCTCTCCAGCTACACAGCCCCAGCTCCCCAGGGCGTATGCTGCATGCCAGGTAGGATGGTGTCACGCCATCTTAGACATGTCTTGCCTCAAAGTGGAGAGTCACCCTGGAGCAGCTCTCCTGGCTGCTCTGAACAAACAGGTGGATCAGTGGCTGACCCCGAACGAACTGGAAATCGTCAACATGGTGTGTGACAATGGCAGCAATCTCATTTCGGCTTTGAATTTGGGAAAGGTGACCCATGTACCCTGCATGACACATGTGCTGAATCTCATAATTCAGAGATTTGTGTCTAAGTACCCAGACTTGCAGGACGTCCTGAAGTAATCCAGGAAGGTGTGTGGGCATTTCAGGCCGTCTTACACGGCCATGGCAAGCTTTGCCGATATTCAGCGGAGAAAC
The DNA here is from genome assembly GCF_040937935.1 of Hyperolius riggenbachi. Classification (NCBI taxonomy): domain Eukaryota; kingdom Metazoa; phylum Chordata; class Amphibia; order Anura; family Hyperoliidae; genus Hyperolius; species Hyperolius riggenbachi. The sequence continues at coordinate 117,625,624 of NC_090646.1, read as the reverse complement.
AAATTGCCAGTGAGACACTTGATTTGCGATAGCCCGACTCGCTGGAATTCAATGCTCCTGAATCGATGTTCAACCGCCTGCTACAACAGGAGAAAGCCGTCAAATAGTATCTCTACAACTACAGTCAAAGGACATGCTCTGGGGAGATGGGGATGTTCTGGCCGAAGTACTGGAGACTCATGCAAAATGCCTGCAGGCTCATACAGCCATATGAGGAAGTGACAAACCTGATGAGTCGCAGTGAAGGTGCCATCAGCGACTTGATCCCATATGCTTTCTTCCTGGAGCGTGCTATGCGTAGAGTCAGTGACGTAGCAATAGGGGGTGCAGAGATAGCAATCGCATCGGGGCCATTGGACCAGAGGGGCCCCGAAGAGTCCACCCTCTATCACAGTATTACCTCTCTATTGGTCCTGTACTGGTAATAATCACTTCTATAGATGTTTTGAATAGTAGTAATCCTTAACGCACTGTTCCCCATCCCTTTCTTGCACCTCTGACAGTGTGGTTGTCGTTTCCAGGTTTTGGTGCGCCATATTAATTGTTATGTATAGAGTACTGGGGAGGGGGCAATGTAAAACTTGCACCGGGGCCCATAGCTCCTTAGCTACGCCACTGCGTAGAGTGGTGGTTCAAGCTGTGGAGGAGCGTGAAAAGTAACAGGAGGAAGAGTTGTGGGATCAATTCTCAGCAGAAGCAGATGATTCCTCAGCACCTGCGGCAGCACAGAGAGGGGAGGAGGAGGAGGAAGATTCATGTGGGGAAGAGGAGTCAGATGATGAGGAAGGTGTTTTTTGAAGGAGGAGGCAGAAGAACAACCGCAGCAGGTGTCACAGGGGGCTTGTGATGCTCAACTTTCCCGTGGTATTGTTCGTGGCTAGGGGGAGGAGGAGAACTTAGCTGACATCACTGAGGAAGAGCAAAAGGAGATGGATAGTACGTCTGCATCCAACTTTGTGCAGATGGCGTCTTTCATGCTGTCCAGCCTGTTGAGGGACCACCGTATAAAAAAACTCAAGGGGAATAAGCTGTACTGGGTGGCCATGCTACTAGACCCTCTGTATAGGAACAAAGTGGCGGAGAGGTTTCCAAATCACCAGAAGGCAGAAAGGATGCAGCACTTGTAGAACAAGCTAGCAACTATGCTTTGCAGTGCGTTTAAGGGTGATGTAACAGAGCAACAGAATAAAGGTGCCACTGCCAGTAATCCTCCTCCTCCCATGTCCATGCAGGCAAGGACAGGACGCTCTAGCGAACTCATGGTGATGTCGGACATGCGGATATTCTTTAGTCCAACGTCTCGCCTTAGCGCTTCTGAATCCACCCTCCACCAGTGCTTGGACCGGCAGGTAGCCGACTGGCTTTAAGTGTGGCTTTAAGTGTGGATGTAGACACTGGGCTCGATTCACAAAGCGGTGATAACCCAGTTATCATGCCTAAAAGACTTTTCAAGGGGCTTTTCACCAGCGTGCTAACTGTTAGCACACTTTTGTGAATCAAGCCCACTGTGAGCAGCGATGAACCCCTGGACTACTGGGTGCGCAGGCTTGACCTGGGGCCAGAGCTGTCACAATTTGCCATTCAACTTCTGTCTTGCCCTGCCTCAAGCGTCCTGTCAGAAAGGACCTTCAGCGCAGCTGGAGGCATTGTCACTGAGAAGAGAAGTCGCCTAGGTCACAAAAGCGTTCAGTACCTCACCTTTATCAAAATGAATGAGGCATGGATCCCGGAGGGATACTGCCTGCCCAAAGACTAAGTCAGTCCCCACACACAGCATCTCTGCCTGCACGCCATGTGACTGCCTGACCCATGATTAAGTCTCTCCCCACACAGCATCTCTGCCTGCAGACCATTTGACTGCCTTCTCTGCCACTACCAACAGGGTCCAGGACTCCAGGCGGATTCCTGAATTTTTAAGGCTGCTGCTAGCAGCGGCTGCTATAATAATTTTTCTGGTGCGTGTACATGCCTGCCTCATTTTTCTGGTGGCTTGTACATGTGTCAATTCCCCTTCGTGATCATTACCTTGCCGAGGTGAAAGAGCTTGAATATCATAATGAAGCAATGACCGCCGGCGATAATCCTGCTTTCAGAAGCCATTTACTAACAGGAAAGTTTTTTGTGGCTGTAATACTTTATCAGTAAAGGGTTATGCTATAGCCCGACCCAGTCCCGACCCAGACAGAAACTTGTATACCTGATGTTTAACTCTTTCGTGCAGAGAAAGAAAAAAAAGGAACACGGCATAGTAATTTGTGTGATTTGCACTGTACATACACATGTCTATCTCATCATGTCACATGTCACCTCAGTTGTCCTTTAAGGACCAATTACGGGACTGAGTGTGTGTGTGTGTGGGCGGGGGGGGGGGGGTCGCCTTAGGTGGCTTTGCCTTAGGTCAGGTATATTTTAACAATGCTGCATTGCACACACTTTCTCCCATTTCAGGGGAAATTAGCTTTCTCTATGACTGACTATGAATCGGTATAATTGTTCACCGCTGTACAAGTCAAACAATAGCTTGAGCATATAAAAGCATTGTCATTACTGTGCATTTAAATGTGTCGAGGATAAGACTAAGCATGCTAAAAGTATAAATCGGCTGCTTGATCTTTTCTATAAACCTACATATTGAATAGCTAACAAATCATCAACGTTCACAGTTCATTACGTTTCTCGGTGGCATTGGTATTCATGCAAATCAGATATTTAAAAATCTATTTTTTTTCTGATATTATTTAAAGAATTGCCATCTTGCATATTTCCTTTTCAGCTAATGCTGTTCTCACTTGGAACTGGGTTTTTGCTTATGCGATAATAAGATCTTTTCATTTTATGATTTCTCTTGTTTTATGGTACTCAAAGCTAAATTATGTGCTTGTATTACCCAAAAAGCAATGCATAGAATGACTAATCTTGTCCTCTGAATCCTTTTGTACTGAACAGAGTAGATGCAGAAGACAAGTGATCTCTGCAAACCTCTCCAGAATCTTAAAGAAATGATTCTTCTACTTGAGAAAAACAAATATAGATGCTTGGGAAAGAAGTTTGCCAGTTCAGGGTATTTAAGAAAAAAAAACAATTGTATGTAGAGAATGAGATACGCAAAAAAACAAAAACACTGTGCTCATATGGGTGGATATTTTGTAGCATGTACCACCATCTGTGTCTTTTGCCAGTGGGACTGGCAAATGGGTCCTTTGGACTCCTTACCATTTCACTAGGTGCTCTTTACAAGCCCTGTGATGAAGACTTTCAGTGTTGATTATTATTATTATTATTTATGTAGTGCTAACATCTCCCACAGCGCTGTACAGAGTATATACTGTGTTGCCACTTCACTGGCCCACAGAGGGGCTCACGATCTAATCCCCACCTTAGTCATATGTTTATGTATGTATCATGTAATGTATGTATCGTAGTCTAGGGCCAGTTTAGGGGGAAGCCAATTATCTTATCTGTATGTTTTTTGGGATGTGGGAGGAAACCGGTGTGCCCGGAGGAAACTCACACAGACATATGGTCAGTAATGACTGTTTCTCTATCACTACCGAAGAGAGAAATGGTAGCAGTTCCTTTGGGTATCTTGAGGGCACCAGTCAGTGAGTGGAGTTAGCTTTTAGTATGAACTCAGAACTTCATTTTTTCAGCTTAGAAAAAGTAAGGAGGAGGGGTAGAGGAGAGATAGCTTTCTGTGCTGCTGCTGCAGTTTAGGTGATTGAGTCTGACTTACTAAAGCTATCTTGGGTTGGAGAACACTCCAGAATATTAGTTGACTATGGCGATCTATCCTGGATGTATTACTAATTGTTTGCTATTAGACTGGAAGCTCTTGCAGCTTTCACAAGAGTTTATGTCGTGTGTCAAAACCACCTGCTTCATTTTTAAGGGGGAAGCACCATAACTTGGGGTACTATGCTGTGAATACTTAAAGGGGGACACATAGTTACATAGTTAGTTTGGTTGAAAAATAGACACATGTCCATTAATGGCGATATGTGGGCATTGTAAAAGATGGGAGGGGAATAGTGCTTACTTGGGTGGGAAGCTATTACAACAAATAGACCTTTATTACCAAAAGTGGGTGTGTCTTACATTCCGAATATATGGTAAAAAGAAGTGTAGAGTGCGCAGGGAAGCACTTACCCATCCTGCTGTCATGCTACTCTCCTCCTCGCTCCAGTGTTGTAGATGCCAAGGCGCTCCTCTTCTCATCCTGGAGCTGGCGATATTGCGGGACACAGAGCTTGTCCGCTGTTATACCGCTCCTTGTCCTCCGCACTTGTGCCATATTTCCACACTGTAACCCCAGCAGCACACACATGCACCGCACAAGTACGGGCGACAAGGAGCGGTATAGCAGCAGATGGCTGATATTTTGTCAGCTCCAGGATGAGAAGAGTGCATCGGCATCTACAGGACCAGAGTGAGTGGGAGAGGAGTGCGGCGGCAGGATCAGGGGTGCAGTATGGAAGAGTTAGTGTAGTGTTAGTGCAATGTAGTGTTAAAGCAGTGTAGCGTTAGTACAGTCAGTGTAGTTTTAGTACAATCAGTGTAGTGTTAGTGCAGTAAGTGTAGTTTTAGTACAGTCAGTGTAGTGTTATTAAAGGCAAGAAAACAGGAGCGCACCGCTGGTGCAATACATTTTTTTACTTTAAAATAGACACGCTTAGGACCTGACGAAGGCGTGGTTAACGCCGAAACGCGTCATGACATCAGACGGCATCCCCGCGACCTGACTCCGCCCACTGCATCCAACTCCACGCCATCTACATCGGTCCCCGCAGCTCTGGCCAAGCGCGGCTGACAGGAGAGGATTGTTCTACTATACACTGTGATTGTATTTTTAAGCGTGTCTATTTTAAAGTAAAAAAAATGTATTGCACCATCGGTGCGCTCCTGTTTTCTTGCCTTTTCTAAACAGATTCACTGGAGCCACCCAGTATTTGGAGCCACACCCACCCACACCTTCCAGTCCATCAGCGTGTCCAGACAGCGCAGTGCTTTTCTTTAGTGTAGTGTTTGTGCAGTACAGTGTTGTGTTAGTGTAGCATATAGTGTAGAGTAGCTTAGCTAATGGGGGTAGCAGAGATAAGTGAAGTTTAACTGGTCAGTTTAGCTTAGATAGCGTAACTTAGAGACAGTTCGGGGAGGTCCATAAGATGCCCCTGCACTATAGACGCACCAGGTTTAGTATTTTTATTTTTCCGTGAGTTTTGCCCTCTAAACAAAAAATATGGTAAGTTGAATTGTGAATCAACCCCCATGTATCCTACAATATAATTAATCCTGTAAGTTTACTGCCTCTGAAGAAGCAGGGTTACCTTGTAAAACAGCCGTTAGGCCTGTTGTTTATCTGTATGTCGATTGGTTGTGAGAAGCCATTAAAGGTGACATTTTAAATGCAGGCTGGTGCCCGCATCTCTCTGTTCCCTGGAAATACAAGATAAGTAATGTGTGTGGCAAATAGTGAGAAGGTTATTCCCAGATTAATACATACATTGTGAAGTGGTTAAAAAAGCCCTTGATGCAGCGATGAGCATGTGACTGCAATTGCTAAAACATGAATTGATTAACCTTTCAGCCACCCTCACTATGACTCAAGAGAGGCCTGCAAACTGTTGCCACCTAACAGACAATGTTTTATTAAATACAAATCAGGTTTGCTGAGTCACTTCTATTCTCCAGTGATGTCCCTCACCGGAAAAAAAAAACTTTGTATATCAGGATGAGTGTGTTTGCTGGATTTCTATAAAGAGCCTGCAGTACCCTGTCATGGAAGAAACAGCTCTGAGTAGGCTCCGAACAGAAGGCAGCTGTACATATGCTAGTCTGCTTGTTCTTTTTAAAGGACAGCTCTAAAGGAAGCTATCAAGCAGGGATAAGAGGAGCAAGAGGAGACTGGTGTGTAAATTACACTCATATCTTGGCATGGAAATTACAGCTTTAATCTATGGATTTCAACTCTAAGTCAGCTTGTCCCTCATTCTATTCCTACACCGTGTGCTGGGATTAGAGAAGTCCATGTTTCAATAGAAAAGAAACTCCAATAGAGATCAAGGTGTGAATTGAAGTGTATGGCAGATTACATCAGGATTTCTGGAAATGTGAATTATGGTTAACCAGAAAAAAAAATGGACATCAGGTCTGTGGTAGTGTTGGGCGAACATCTAGATGTTCGGGTTCGGGCCGAACAGGCCGAACATGGCCGCGATGTTCGGGTGTTCGACCCGAACTCCGAACATAATGGAAGTTAATGGGGACCCGAACTTTTGTGCTTTGTAAAGCCTCCTTACATGCTACATACCCCAAATTTACAGGGTATGTGCACCTTGGGAGTGGATACAAGAGGAAAAAAAAATAGCAAAAAGAGCTTATAGTTTTTGAGAAAATCGATTTTAAAGTTTCAAAGGGAAAACTGTCTTTTAAATGCGGGAAATGTCTGTTTTCTTTGCACAGGTAACATGCTTTTTGGCGGCATGCAGTCATAAATGTAATACATATAAGAGGTTCCAGGAAAAGGGACCGGTAACGCTAACCCAGCAGCAGCACACGTGATGGAACAGGAGGAGGGTGGCGCAGGAGGAGAAGGCCACGCTTTGTGAGACACAACAACCCAGGCCTTGCATGAGGACAAGAAGCGTGCGGATAGCATGCTTTGTACCGCCATGCAGTCATAAATGTAATAAAGATAAGTGGTTCAATAAACAGGGACCACGCGGCAACGCTAACCCAGCAGCAGCAGACGTGATGGAACAGGAGGAGGCGCAGGAGGAGAAGGCCACGCTTTGTGAGACACAACAACCCAGGCCTTGCATGAGGACAAGAAGCGTGCGGATAGCATGCTTTGTACCGCCATGCAGTCATAAATGTAATAAAGATAAGAGGTTCCATAAACAGGGACCGGCAACGCTAACCCAGCAGCAGCAGCAGCACACGTGATGGAACAGGAGCAGGCGCAGGAGGAGAAGGCCATGCTTTTTGAGACACAACAACCCAGGCCTTGCATGAGGACAAAAAGCGTGCGGATAGCATGCTTTGTACCGCCATGCAGTCATAAATGTAATAAAGATAAGTGGTTCAATAAACAGGGACCACGAGGCAACGCTAACCCAGCAGCAGCAGACGTGATGGAACAGGAGGAGGCGCAGGAGGAGAAGGCCATGCTTTTTGAGACACAACAACCCAGGCCTTGCATGAGGACAAAAAGCGTGCGGATATAGCAGCAATGCTTTTTGCCGCCATGCAGTCATAAATGTAATACAGATGAGAGGTTCAATAAACAGGGACCGGAAACGCTACACCATCCCAGATGTTCATTGGTCATGTTATTTGGTTGGGGTCCTGGAGTGTTGCGTAGTCATTTCCAATCCAGGATTGATTCATTTTAATTTGAGTCAGACGGTCTGCATTTTCTGTGGAGAGGCGGATACGCCGATCTGTGACGATGCCTCCGGCAGCACTGAAACAGCGTTCCGACATAACGCTGGCTGCCGGGCAAGCCAGCACCTCTATTGCGTACATTGCCAGTTCGTGCCAGGTGTCTAGCTTCGATACCCAATAGTTGAAGGGTGCAGATGGATTGTTCGACACAGCTACGTCATCTGACATGTAGTCCTTGACCATCTTCTCCAGGCGATCGGTGTTGGAGGTGGATCTGCACGCTTGCTGTTCAGTGGGCTGCTGCTGCATGGGTGTCAGAAAATTTTCCCACTCCAAGGACACTGCCGATACCATTCCCTTTTGGGCACTAGCTGCGGCTTGCGTTGTTTGCTGCCCTCCTGGTCGTCCTGGGTTTGCGGAAGTCAGTCTGTCGGCGTACAACTGGCTAGAGGAGGGGGAGGATGTCAATCTCCTCTCTAAAGTCTCCACAAGGGCCTGCTGGTATTCTTCCATTTTGACCTGTCTGACTCTTTCTTCAAGCAGTTTTGGAACATTGTGTTTGTACCGTGGATCCAGAAGGGTATAAACCCAGTAATTGGTGTTGTCCAGAATGCGCACAATGCGTGGGTCGCGTTCAATGCAGTCTAGCATGAATTGAGCCATGTGTGCCAGAGTCCTACCAGAATCCTCATCATCCTCTTGTGAGCGTTGTGATAGTTGTTGTGATGCATCATAGTCGTCACCTTCCTCCTGGTCTGCTTCTGCTGACCATTCGCGTTGAATTGTGGAAGTCCAACGTGCACCGCTCTGGCCCTCGTCAGTGGTGGCATGAAATTCCTGCTCCAACTCCAGCTATTCCTCCTCCTCTTCTTCGTCATAGCTGCTGGGGCCAGCGTTCCCTGAGGCGGATGGCCTGATGTTGGTACCATCACGCTGATCGTTTTCTCCTTCAGATTCCCCCAGTTGCATCATGACAGCTGTTTCCTTGATTTTCAACATTGACCTCTTCAGTAAACACAGCAGTGGTATGGTAATGCTGACTGAAGAGTTGTCACTGCTCACAAGCAACGTGGATTGCTCAAAATTTTGGAGGACTTGGCAGAGGTCCAACATGTTGGCCCAATCGGATCCACAGAAGCTTGGCAGCTGTCCGGATGCGCCTCGGTACTGCGCCGTCATGTACTGGACCACTGCACTCTTCTGCTCACAAAAGCGTGCTAGCATGTGCAGCGTAGAATTCCAGCGCGTAGGGACATCACACAGCAAGCGATGGTGGGGGAGATTGAAGCGCTCCTGCATCTTGGCGAGTGCCCCCGAAGCAGTACTGGAATTTCTACAATGTTTGGCCACTCGACGCACCTTCAACAGAAGATCAGCCACGCCTGGGTATGTCCTCAGGAACCGCTGAACTACTAGGTTCATCACGTGCGCCAGGCAAGGGATGTGTGTCAGCTTAGCCAACCTTAAAGCGCGAATGAGATTACTCCCATTATCACACACAACCATGCCCGGTTTCAGGTCCAGCGGTGCCAGCCACAAATCCGTCTGTTCCTTTATTCCCTTCCAAATTTCCTCCCCTGTGTGCTGCTTATCCCCAAGGCAGATCAGCTTCAGCAACGCTTGCTGACGCATGCCAACAGCTGTGCTGCACTGCTTCCACGATCCTACTGCTGCTGGGTTAGCGTTTCCGGATGAGGTACAGCTTTGAGATGCGTTGGAGGAGAAGGAGTCAGAGAGGTAGGTGCTGCTGTTGTTATCCAGTGGGAGGGACGGCGGTGCAGCTGTTTGCGGCGTGGGCAACACCCGCGCCGTAGCAGGTGAGGAATCGCTGCCAGGCTCCACAAGGTTCACCCAGTGCGCGGTAAGGGAGATGTATCGACCCTGTCCGAACGCACTCGTCCAAGTGTCAGTGGTGAGGTGAACCTTGCAGGCAACGGCATTCTTCAAGCTTCGGGTTATTTTGCTGACCACGTGCTCATGCAACTCAGGCACTGCAGAGCGCGCAAAGTGGTAGCGGCTGGGAACCACGTAACGTGGGATGGCCACTGACATCATGCCCTTGAAGCTGTTTGTCTCCACCACTCGATATGGCAGCATTTCGCAGGCCAGAAGCTTGGCTATGCTGGCTGTTACTGCCACGGCCCGGGGGTCATTTGCTGGCAATTTCCTCTTGCGCTCAAACATCTCCGACACAGACAACTGAACCATAGCGCTGCACACGGAAGGGCTGTTGGTTGTTGTGTTTGATGAACACTGGGAGACCTCAAGAGCACTACTCCGGAAAGTGACAGTGTCAGCGTCGTCTGATGTTTGTGAATGTTGTGAACCACGCAATGGCTGGGCTACTGCTGCTGCTGAGGCGGGTCTGGTGGTGAGTCTGGTGAACCCAAGGGAGGCAGTGTTGCTGGTACCCTGTCCTGCCGCGTTTGCCCACAGAGTGGGATGTTTGGATAGCATGTGGCGGCTCATGCTGGTGGTGGAGAGGTTGTTAATACTTTTCCCCCTGCTCAGGCGGGTCTTGCACACCTTGCAAATCGCCATGGTAACATCCTCAGTGCAGTCTTCAAAGAAAGCCCAGACTTTGGAGCACCTGCCTCCTTGCTGGCAATTTCTGTTTGCTCCTCTTTTGCCTCTCACTTGAACTTCCACGCTTGTGGTGCCTGAAATTGCGCGCCGCCTACCTTGTGGCACAAGGCGAACTCATGCAGCAGTGGGTTCTTCAACAGACTCATCTGTGCTGCTGCTACGACGGCGATGTTCTCGTTCACAAACAAAATCTGGGTCTATGTCCACATTGTCCATACCCTCCTCTTCCATCTCCTCAAACTCGTCATATGTCATTGTGGGGGGCCGCCGCCGTGGAGTAGAGCTCCCCAGAACAACCTCTGCGCAGCTCACTCCAACGTCGTCTTCCAGATCTTGTCGGCCGACCTCCTGCAATTGCAACCCCTCCTGCCCAACTTGCTCTGGGATTTGGGTTTCCGAGTCCTCCTCGGACTCGCCTTGTATTTCAGTGCGCGGTGCATTTCCCACAGTTAATGGTTGTGAATCCGGGCACAACATTTCTGGCTGTTCCTCCATTGACCTTTGAAAGGTGGAAGTTTGTTGGGCTGGGAATAGCTCCTGCGAATACCCCATTGTGTCCTGAGGTAATTCATCAGACTGGTTATCTGGCAGTTGTGTGCGTGGTGTCGCTGCCGGTTGTGTCAGCTTTGTGCCCACTGGCTCCTTGTAACTGGCTGAGGACTCGGACCTCGTGCGTGATGTGCTGGTGCTGCTTAACCCACTGCTGGACGCTTGAGAGGTCATCCAAGTAATTATCTGGTCCTGTTCTTTTGGATCTGTGAGGGTTGTTGTCCTGGACAACATGGGCGGTATTGAGTGGGTTTTCTTGGGTGCTCCCCTGTGGCCTGTACGTGAACCGTCAGGGGAAACACCTCTTCCCTTGCCCCTTCCTCTTTCACCGGATTTCTTCCTCATTTCACTTATCCTTACAGTACACGCTGACTGGCAGCAGTACAGTGGCAGTACAGAAATGCTATACAGTACCACTATTCCCAGCAGCGACACAGAGCACAATGCTATACAGTGGCGGGTGAGCGGTGTACCACTATTCCCTGCAGCGACACAGAGCACAATGCTATACAGTGGTGGGTGAGCGGTGTACTACTGTTCCCAGGCCCAGCAGACACAGAGTGGAAGTAAACACAATGCTATATAGTCTGGCTGAGCGGTGTACACAGAGTGGCAGTACACACAATGCTATATAGTCTGGCTGAGCGGTGTACACAGAGTGGCAGAACACACAATGCTATATAGTCTGGCTGAGCCGTGTACACAGAGTGTCAGTAAACAATGCTATATATAGCGTGGCTGAGCGAGGTACACAGTGGCAGTACACACAATGCTATATAGTCTGGCTGAGCGGTGTACACACAGTGTCAGTAAACAATGGTATATAGTCTGGCTGAGCGGTGTACACAGAGTGTCAGTAAACAATGGTATATAGTCTGGCTGAGCGGTGTACACAGAGTGGCAGTAAACAATGGTATATAGTCTGGCTGAGCGGTGTACACAGAGTGGCAGTACACACAATGCTATATAGTCTGGCTGAGCGGTGTACACAGAGTGGCAGTACACACAATGCTATATAGTCTGGCTGAGCGGTGTACACAGAGTGGCAGTACACACAATGCTATATAGTCTGGCTGAGCGGTGTACACAGAGTGGCAGTACACACAATGCTATATAGTCTGGCTGACCCGTGTACACAGAGTGTCAGTAAACAATGCTATATATAGCGTGGCTGAGCGAGGTACACAGTGGCAGTACACACAATGCTATATAGTCAGGCTGAGCCGTGTACACAGAGTGTCAGTAAACAATGGTATATAGTCTGGCTGAGCGGTGTACACAGAGTGTCAGTAAAAAATGGTATATAGTCTGGCTGAGCGGTGTACACAGAGTGGCAGTAAACACAATGCTATATATAGCGTGGCTGAGAGAGGTGCACAGTGGCAGTACACACAATGCTATATAGTCAGGCTAAGCCGTGTACACAGAGTGTCAGAAAACACAATGCTATATATAGCGTGGCTGAGCGAGTTGCACAGTGGCAGTACACACAATGCTATATAGTCAGGCTGAGCCGTGTACACAGAGTGTCAGTAAACAATGGTATATAGTCTGGCTGAGCGGTGTACACAGAGTGTCAGTAAACAATGGTATATAGTCTGGCTGAGCGGTGTACACAGAGTGGCAGTAAACACAATGCTATATATAGCGTGGCTGAGCGAGGTGCACAGTGGCAGTACACACAATGCTATATAGTCAGGCTAAGCCGTGTACACGGAGTGTCAGAAAACACAATGCTATATATAGCGTGGCTGAGCGAGTTGCACAGTGGCAGTACACACAATGCTATATAGTCAGGCTGAGCGGTGTACACAGAGTGTCAGTAAACAATGGTATATAGTCTGGCTGAGCGGTGTACACAGAGTGTCAGTAATCAATGGTATATAGTCTGGCTGAGCGGTGTACACAGAGTGGCAGTAAACACAATGCTATATATAGCGTGGCTGAGCGAGGTGCACAGTGGCAGTACACACAATGCTATATAGTCAGGCTAAGCCGTGTACACAGAGTGTCAGAAAACACAATGCTATATATAGCGTGGCTGAGCGAGGTGCACAGTGGCAGTACACACAATGCTATATAGTCAGGCTAAGCCGTGTACACAGAGTGTCAGAAAACACAATGCTATATATAGCGTGGCTGAGCGAGGTGCACAGTGGCAGTAAACAATGCTATATATATAGTGTGGCTGAGCGAGCGGTGTACTACTGTTCCCAGCAGTGACACACAATGACTGGGGGGGACCCTGGCTAGCGTGGCTGGAGAGCGAACTACCCTGCCTGCCTACCCAAAGCTAAACCCACAGAGAAATGGCGGAGATATGACGTGGTTCGGGTATTTATTTACCCGAACCACGTGACCGCTCGGCCAATCAGAGCGCGTTCGGGCCCGAACCACGTGACCCGTTCGGCCAATCACAGCGCTAGCCGAACGTTCGGGGAACGTTCGGCCATGCGCTCTTAGTTCGGCCATGTGGCCGAACGGTTTGGCCGAGCACCGTCAGGTGTTCGGCCGAACTCGAACATCACCCGAACAGGGTGATGTTCTGCAGAACCCGAACCGTGGCGAACACTGTTCGCCCAACACTAGTCTGTGGTATAAATATATACCTTCTAATAAGCTTCGGGACTTGCAGATAACTGTAAAAAGTGAGCCTCGGGTTCTAAATTCTTCTTTTCTTGGTATTTGTCCTAATTAATTTATGTTGGCTTTGCTCCCGAAGTGTAGTTCAACTATTGTTAGAAAGATGACCTAGCAAAAAAACAATACTACACAAACTATTTTTAATATTCTGTAATGCTTTTTAAGGCATTTGCAGCAACTCAAATTGAGAGTTTTTGAAACCAAAGAAGCAACACTATACAGTTTGGTTTTCAAGCCTTTTTTAAATTCTCACCTGGCCTCGTTCACATCTAACTAGCGCAGATGGCCGTGCGATCAGAACGCAACCCGTATGATCGCACGCCATCTGGCCCGCTACCCGCTGCACTGCTAATCCCATACATTACAGTGAATGGGTCAGCTCTGCGCTTCCGGGCAGAATGCATGCAGCAGTACGCAAGCGTACCATCCTGCTGCGCAGCGCATATGATGTGAACGGCAAAAGGGCTGTCTATGCCCTTCTACCATTCTTGCATGTCGCACATCATATGCGCCTCCAAATGCACTCTGAAGCGCATATGATGTGAACGAGGCCGTGGTTTAGGGGTAAGCAAGTAAAATGTACAACGTCCCAGTGCTTCCAGGTTTACTACAGATGACCTTCAAGGTTATCAAGATGTCTTATTTTTCTGTACACGCTGATCACTCCTACTTGTCACATCTTGGCAATAGTTTATCCAGTGTTTAAGTTCAACTCAAGTTGACAAACAGGTATAATTCTGGCTGTGATAGTCTGTTAAAATACATGCAGTATATATACCATATTTTTCAGACCATAAGACACACTTTTTCTCCACAAAAGTGTGTGTTGGGGGGAGAGGGGAGTGCATCTTATGGTCTGAATAACATTATTCCAACTGGCACAAAGGCACAAGTGCCATCCACCACCATACCATGCATCAGGGCTGGGCCGAGGCAGAGGCAAGAGAGGCTCCAGCCTCAGGGTGCAGTGTAGGAGGGGGCGCACAACTCACTCAGCTATCATTCCCCTACTGTGTTTGAAGCAGAGAGAAATAAGAAAAGGAGATACATGGCAGTGACTGCAAGCCGGATAACTAGAGATTAAGGAGTTGGGGGCCCTGGGGTGCCTCTTAGTCTAATAGCAATCATGGAGTGGATAGAGGGGCGCACTGTGGTATCTCAGTCTTTGGTTCTGGAGGACTTTGTCTCTGCATTGCTCTGCCATGCATTGTGTCTTCATATCCTCTTCTATCCCTGCTGTGTCCTCCTTAGCCACTCTTAATACTTCTGGCATTCATCCTCCATTCATGCGCAGCCAGCTGCTGTTCCAAACAGTGTACATGTGCACACACCGTGGCCACAGGCGTATCTAGAGGGGTGCAGGCATGGCTTGTGCCACAAGTGCCACAGCACCGTGGGCACCATGCCTGCCCCTGTGCTGCACCAGCCTGCCTGCCTCCATGCCTCCCTGTCATTCAGACCTTAGATCAGATTAATGCTGTTATCTGGAGAACATAGCTACTTAACTTATGCATGTAGGGCACACTTGGCTCAGTGTTAGAACAGATTACAGAGAGTGAATAGAAATAGAAAGAGCTATTTTCAAAAAAGTAGCCTCAGCAATATCCTGAGCCAAAACACACAAGCAACCATAACACATGTACACAAGAAATCATGCTGTTTTTAGAGGGGAATGGGGGCTCTGACTGAGGACGGGGGGGCGCGCAATTTCATTGTTTGCCATAGGCGCTATATTACCCAGATACACCCCTGACCGTGGCTCGATATTCAGCCTCCAGTCAGGAGCGGGCAATCAGACGTGGTGCTAGAACTAGATCTGCCAATCACCGCTGCTGCTAGTAATATGCAACTAAGGAGGAGAGGTCTCTAATCGGTGACCTGAGTTTCCAATTTTGATCAATATGTGTGAGCGGGCTGTGAGCCAGGTGTGCTCCTCATGGACAAATAGAAGCTAGCTATGTAGACATCAGAAGAAAAAGGTAATATGAATGCACTGACCTAGATATAAAGCCATTTATTGCTTGTGCATCAACACCAACAATTCAAAAGCTGCAGGTGAAACATAGGGTGCCCAGGTGGGTGGGTGGTTAGCAGCTAACAGCTGTTTCACATTCACATGTGAGACAAATCAGTGTTTTTTTTGTGTTGATTCAAAACCACCCCAAGATAATTTGGGTGTGGGGTTTACCAAAATAAAAATTGGTTTAATGGGCACAGTAAATAGTGGTAGTAGAATATCGGCACATTTAACACCCCCACCCCATCCTAACACCTGTGTGCCCATCAAATAGCAGAGACTGGGCCACCAAGTAGGCACTCAAATTTGTAAGTGCTATGTTTAGCTACTCCATTTATTGTCCCCATTTTTTTTGTACAAGAGGCTTATGGAAAAAGGCCTTAGGCCTTAGACCTTAAACAGGAACCCTACTTTCCTGGTTGGTCCAGAACTGGAGGTGCAGGAATATTTCCATTTTGGATCTGCCAAAGCTACTCTGGCCTTTAGTGGAGCATCTGCTTTAATCACCTGAGTCTCGGCTACTCCTCATTGCCTGCCTTGCCTGCCTGTAGACAATGCATCTCATAATTGTTATGGTGGCATTCAGTGCATATATTTTTCTTGGTAATGTCTATTCTCATGATCTCTAGAAGTATAGAACTTAGATTTTTATTTACTAATTATTTACAGTCATCCAAACCGGAGGTGTGCTTGGGTGGGGGACATATCCCGTGTATAAATGTTTCTGGATTAAAAGGTGTTCCTGTTTCCAATTTCCAATATTTTGGAGGTCTCCTCCTGGTAGGTGCAGGTGTTGTACGGTTACGGTGTACATAAGCCAGGTTCGCTCAGTGTCTGTGCCAAGAACATCACAGCAGTAACAACAGGTATGCGTTTATTGTTCCTGCACCACAGAAAGTCATTTCTTGGCTAGAAGGATTTGTTTCCTCTCGTGTTTTACAGCTCTGACAAACAGCTGTGTATACAATGATGCTATCATCACCACAGAGGAAAAAAATATATTTATCTCACTCAGGATAGCAAGTTTTGCAATCAGATGCTCAGACGTGAATTGTGTGTATAATCTGATCCAGCGTTTATATTCTAAGCAAAACCTATGACAGAGAGGCAGTCTGGCCTCCATTTTGTTTTTGCGTATTTTTTCTTGTTATAGTGGACCCGAATTCTTGCACAGGACAGAAGAAAAACATGAAGAAATACACCCTGTGGTCGCATTCACAGTGGGACGTTATGGCCGCGCGTTATAAAGTCTTATAACACAGCTTACCGCACTGCAATGCTAATCCTATAGGCCGTTCACAGTGCGAAGTTAAAGTCGTATTCAAAAGGTTGTGTTGTGGTAACTCACTGCTTGCAGTGCATTACTTCTTAACACAGACACATTGCGACTTTAACATCGCATTAAAACGCAACGTCCCACTGTGAATACAGCCTGCGGTTGTATTTATAGCAGGAGTGTCAAACTCAATCACATGAGGGGCCAAAAATCTAAAAGCATAATCTAAGTGGTGGGCCAAATAGTTTCTTAAGATTTAACACTCATTGAAACAGTCTCAAGCTAAGTGGAATAACTATAGCTAACATGTGGGGCCGGCTCCTCCCCCTTCTTCAGACTAACGCAGTGGAGCAATGTAATATTTACCTATCCCAATGCTGCTTCGGCATGAAATCTTCAAGATGAAATGTGGCCCACGGCAAGATGTTATTAAGTATACCGTATAAATAAGTGCAAAAGCTTTGTGGGTTTCCACATTATATAAACACTTTATCCAGTATAATAATAGTGCAAAAAATGTTCATCCTCACCTAAAATCACATTAAAAGTACTGTGGAGTGCACCTCATGCATGCCCCCACATTCATAACCCTGCCACACCCTGCCCTCATCCTGTGCTGTACACGACTGCTCAGCCCTGAGGAAGCAGGGCAGCCACAGACCAGATCTGTGACCACTATGGTTTACATGTTTGGCAGTTTAACTGCCTTAGTGTGCCAGCCCACTGCCCGCCCCTTGCTTCCTGGTGCCCTAGACCATGGCCTTTGTGGCCTTGCCTTAAATCCGGCCATGAATACAGGCAGACCTGCTGCTGGTTTTTATCTCACCACTCTTGCGTCCAGCCAGATGATCACTCAGGATTACCGTTTCCAAGGAAATGCATGCTGCGCATATCCACCTTTCTGTATACCGCTCTACCCTGCCATATCAATCCAGCGGGGATCGGTAATCCGTGGTGAGGTCCAGAGGTAATGTTCTGGCATTGATCGCAGCCTGTGGGAGCACTCATTACGCAGAGCAGGACATGACCCCGCCCACCCAAGGCAATATGTTAGCCACACAAGGGGGCTTGGATGCCAAGAGGGGGATCCACTGCAATTTTGTTGAGGGGTCCAATGGATTGTTACTGCAGCCCACCTTAAACTGATAATGTTTCAACCAGTGCTTCTCTGGTTGGGAAGGCAGCATGCTGCCATTTTTTTACTGCTTGCAGTGATGCTCATTTGAAGTTCTGGAGGACCATATAAAATGGCAAAGAGGACCGCATTCGTCCGGTGGGCCTTATGCTTGATACCTGCGATTTAGAGAGTTTAGCCTGTCTAATTTCCCCTCATCTGTGACTAATTACCACTGTCATTTGATTTTTCAGCTGTGTTAGCTGGTCGCCTCTGCAGAGCATCTTATTTGTAAACACAGAGTGTTAAACCTATGTCTGCCTCCAGAAAGCAGGAAGTAGACACACTGTGGGTTTATTGCCGGATTTGTATCAGCTCTAACAAAGAAATGTTTAAATGTAGAACAGAGGCGCCAGCAGGATAAAAGTCGATAAAATCTTTAAAAATGCTTGGAGGAAGTGGTGGACTTGCCTCCCAAAAGCAGACAAGAGATCCTGTCTTCATATAAATCAATATATTTATTATACGGTACCCCAAATACCAGTGCAATGCGTTTCACAGGTCAAGCCCGCTTCATCAGGCAAACAGAATGGGGACAACAGGATTTCTGTAGTATTGAGTTTAGCTCCTCAGTGAAGAAATGTTATTCTTTAAAGATTATTACCGTATATACTCGCATATAAGCTGACCCGCATATAAGCCGAGGTACCCACTTTTCCCGCAGAAACCAGAGAAAAGTGATTGACTCGCATATAATCCCCCCCCCCCCCAGTATAGCCCCCTCCACAGAAGCTAGATGTGCCCCCAGTACAAGTCAGCTCCCCTACCCATAGCCAGATGTGCCACAAGGATGATAGTTGTGTCTCAAGATGCCACTAGATGGGGGCATAGATATGAGACAGCAAATGCCACACAGGAAGAAGCCCCGATCATTGCTGCTTGCACCATCGCTCCACTCCACAAGCCGGGGGACAAAGGTAGTCTTGAGCAGCGCACTAATGCAAGGTCCTTACGCTCCTCTGCCAGTAACAAAACCTGCTCCACCAGGTTTTTTGTGCTGAAAAATTAGGCTTATACGCGAGTATATACAGTATGCTGTTGTTGATCTTTTAGAGCAGAGAGAAGGTTTTGAGTTCAGGCCCACTTTAAGCCATAATAAGACACGCACAGGCTCTTCTATTTGGTTAAACTGTTTATGAGGCTATTTGAGGAAAAAGCATTTTTGGGAAGAAAATGTTTGGCCAGGTTAAACGGAGGTCAGCAGAACGCTCCTGGCAGATGGAGCCTCTTTGGATGCGCTCTCCGCGACCACAGAAACAACAAAAACATATTGCTCAGGTATTTACTGTGTATCCTCCGAGTTTTCAATTTACATTTGGCTTTGCTCAGACTTGCCATACTTTCAAACTGCGTTTGGAGATCTTTCCACTTATTACTCATTCCATAGCGGATGCTGATTCTTGCAGTTGATGTTTGTGTGCTATTAGCTGTCCTTGCTATAGCTGAGAACAGCAGTGATGAATCTTTTATGGCATGTCGGAAAAGCTAACCTCAATAGGGATGGCGGATTCACAATATGCATAGAGGAGGTTTTTTTCTTTCCCTTCCCCTCCTCGTCAAAGATTTTAGAAAGCAGATGCGCACACCTATTGTCACCATATGCCATGCTAGCTGAAGTGAACTAATGGGCAAGAAAAAAATAACCTACACTGTCATTTCCTATTGATGTTGTTTTATAAATACACCAAGCGAGGAATATAGAAATTTCTGCATAGGCCTAACATATAGCACAGGTGAGATGCATTGCACTACTGATCTACTTTTGCTCAGCTAAATCTAAGTGTACATCCCCAGCTCAGGCTAATTTCATTTAATGGAAATGCCAAAATGTACATTAAAAATTATATTGCAAAAAAAAGTTTCATTTTTGCAATATAACTGTAGTAATCCTAAATTTAGGCTGCAGGCTGTTAGGAGTCCCTGAGAGCACTATGTAAAGAACTGCAGATTCCCCTTCCTTTCTCTGCAAAAAGAACAGTAGAAGTTTGCTTATCTCTGGTCATTGGCAAAGGCAAATATCTCTCTGTGCCGGTGTCTTCGCCCTGCCCTCTCTTTTTCTGCTGAAGAGACTCAGTTGTTGCCAGGGTGATGTGTCTATTCAGGAGAGAGAGGGTGGTGGTAGGTAGAGTGAACAGACATGCTGTGGTCTTCAGATAGCAATGATTACATTTGCTGATGACCAGAGATAAGCAAGCTTCAACTGCTCTCTGCAGGAAAAATAAACATTTTTACACACAGGGAATGCATTTCCATGAAATACGATATTAAAAAACATGGGTAAACCACAGCCTCTTTTAACTTATCAGGGAACTTTAATTAAAAAAATCTGGTGTTTTAGTACTTAGAAGAGGTTAAGTATCCTTAAATGGAGCTCTGAGCAATTGTTTACTTTAGTTGCATAATTGATTTTAGCCCTGAGTTAAGATACAAGCATGTTACACTTAGTGCTGAGCTCCCAGTAAAAACTGTACTCCCAGCTAGTTTGCATGACATCTTTAATGTGTACGAAAGTGCTGATATCGACCTGCAAAGGGAAGATAAGGAATACAGAGGGCAACAAATCAGTAGTTCACTTATAAAAGAAGAGAACATTGCAGAAGCACACTTTTCAGCCATTACATACATACAATCAAATAAATACCATGTGCGACAAAAGGGGAGGGAACTGACAGAGGTGTAACTACAGGGAAGCCGCCACTGCAACCACAGGGGGGCCCAGAGCTGTAAGGGGGCCCAACTACTACTGCACCCCCTCCGATATAGTGGTCCACCCTTTAGATCAGGTGTTTTTGTGGGTACACTTGTTATGGATGTAACGATTACTATGTCCACACTTGTTTTATGACCCTTGTATGATCCTTGCAAGACCCTTCAGGGTGTGAGGGTCACCAGGAGTAGGCAAATGAAAGGATGTGAACATTGGGGGCATCACATTTTTTCTGGGGGCCCCATGACTTGTAGGTATGCGCCTGGGAGCAGGACTCCATGGACCAAACATCTGTGCCATGTGCCTTCAGGCTCAACAAGCTAAACACAATTTAGAACCACACTGAACAATGAATGCAATAAGCCAACGTGAAGCTCTTGTGGTATGGCTGCTAGAGGTACATGCCACTAACAGTGATAGATCAGACCACAACATGTACTCTCTAAGATTCTGCATTCAGATTTTATATAATGCTGTCATTAAATAGAGCGGATAACCCAGCCACACTGAGCTATGAGCGCACTAAAACGTGTGCTGCGTCTTGACAGTGACCATTAAATGAGGCCAAGTGCAATGTGTACATCTGAGGTAGCAGCAGCAGCCTGCAATCCAATAGTAAAAGCCAAGAAAATCTTATTTTTCTGCCACAAAAAAATAAATCCCCTGATTTAAAACTATTTTTCTTCTTATATGAATAGCATTAGTAGAATCCCACAAAGCCCCTTGCTAGGTGTTAGTGTCACATGTCTCCTCGACAACAAATAACCTTTTAGTTTAATGTTCATATCACAGTCATATTAAAGTGAACCTCCAAACTAAAACTCTACTCAGCAGCACTGAAAAGTCTTGGTGTTTCTTTAACAGTTTCACAGCATCAGATCTTTGTTTCTTACCCAAGCCTCAGCTGCACAGAAGCTAAGTTCCGCCCCATCAAAGAAATCTGCCAGGGCACTTTTCCCCGATGCTGTGCAAAGCATGATGGGATTTCTGATGTTGTTGTTCTCCTTATGCAGTTTTGCTGCAAATTTGTTTTTGTTTTTATTTTGAATTTGAGATTTGAAGCCTAGTGCTGGGTGATCATGACACAAGACAGTTGGAACTGTGTCTCATGTTCCCCGTCACCTCCTTTCAACCAAAAAGATTGGAGGCCATTCGGAGGCGGCCTGGTGTTGCGCTGATCCACCTTTTGCGCAATTTTCGATTTTATTTGATTAGCCGCACCCAGGCTATGCATATACATAGGTTAGGTTTTAGTTGGTGTTAGGCCCCTCCCATAGAGGATTGACTTCTGCGCAGTGGGAGGGACGAGTACTTAATAGGTTGCATGCAAGCTGTTACAGGAAACTAACATCCTCCTCCAGTGGTAGACAGGTCATGTGTATGCTCAGTGTGTATTATATCCCACAAGTGGGGCTTGCACTCTTTTGCAGGTAGGCACTTGACTGTTTTTAAGTAGCGCTGTTCATTTCCTTGCTATGAACCAAAAAGATGGCTGCTCCCATGAAATCACAAACATTTGCCTGTTCTTTTAAAACAGTGTGGGTAAGATTATATTACTTATCTATTTAAATTAACATAACTAATGTAACTTAATGACAGTATGTTTGTTTAGGCTGGAGTTCCTCTTTAAGCACACAGACATTGTTTGGTAGAGGTGTAACTATAATTGGGGCAAACCCTGCAGTAGCAGGTCGCCAGGTCTGTAGGAGGAGACCCCTAATGACATTAAGCGGACCTAAACCTAGACTACCTCTCTGCTCTAAAAAGATAAGCAACTGCACAATAACCTTTACAGAAAAACAATACCTTGTTACAGCTTATAGAGCTCCTTCAGAGATGTTGCAGGGTAATTACTTCCTGGTTTGTAGGGAGCACAGATAGGATTCAATTCTCGTGTTTACATATAGCCTGTCTGAACAGCACACCCGCATCAGACAGTGATTAGTGATGTCGCAAACCTCCGATTTTCGGTTCGGAAACCCTGTTCGGGAACCTCCGCGGAAAGTTCGGTTCGCAAAAAAGTTCGCAAACCGCAATAGACTTCAATGGGGAGGCAAACTTCAAAATTTAGAAAAATTTCTACTGGCTGGAAAAATGATAGAAATCATGTTTCAAGGGATCTAATACCTGGAGCTCCACCCTCCTGCCTCCTACTGGAGGGTCTCATCTGCCAGGGAATTCCAGTATTTCAAAATCCAGCTTACATACCGTGGCTGGGGATTGAACCCAGGTCTCAGTATATGGTAGGTAATAGGATATCCATTATACCACCAACACTACTAGCTGAAACTAGCCTAGCATGTACCATTTATGCTCAATCCAAGAGAAAAATTATACAAGACAAATAACATTTATATCACACTTGGGCTCAAAGCGCCAGAGCTGCAGCCACTAGGGCACGCTCTATAGGCAGTAGCAGTGTTAGGAAGACTTGCCTAAGGTCTCCTACTGAATAGGTGCTGGCTTACTGAACAGACAGAGCTGATATTTGAACTCTGGTCTCCTGTGTCAGAGGCAGAGCCCTTAACCATTACACCATCCAGCCACTGCTTAAGGATATG
Organism: Hyperolius riggenbachi; assembly: GCF_040937935.1. Taxonomy (NCBI): domain Eukaryota; kingdom Metazoa; phylum Chordata; class Amphibia; order Anura; family Hyperoliidae; genus Hyperolius; species Hyperolius riggenbachi. The sequence goes on along the minus strand of NC_090646.1, from coordinate 117,602,728 downwards.
TAGCCAGGCATGGCCTTGCCTTTTGTGTTCAACAGTTGTCAAGAGAAAAATTAGATAAGACAAATAACATTTATATCGCACTTTTCTCCTGGCGGACTCAAAGCGCAAGAGCTGCAGCCACTAGGGCACGCTCTATAGGCAGTAGCAGTGTTAGGAAGATTCGCCTAAGGTCTCCTACTGAATAGGTGCTGGCTTACTGAGCAGACAGAGCTGAGATTCAAACCCTGGTCTCCTGTGTCAGAGGCAGAGCCCTTAGCCATTACACCATCCAGCCACTGCTTAAGGATATGTAGCCAGGCATGGCCTTGCCTTATGTGTTCAACAGTTGTCCAAAGAGAACCCCAGATAGCCAGGTCTCTCTCTCTCTCTCTCTCTCTCTCTCTCTCTCTCGTAGGGATGGTCACCGCTTTCCGCGGAATTGTATTTTTGAGCATAAATGGATTGAGCATAAATGGTACATGCTAGGCTGGCTTCAGCATGTAGTACAGTGCCACTGTACCACCAACATTACATGCTGAAGCCAGCCTAGCATGTACCATTTATGCTCAATCCATTTATGCGCAAAAATACAATTCCGCGGAAAGCGGTTACCATCCCTACTAGAGAGAGAGAGAGAGAGAGAGATTAATCTACCTGCTATCTGGGGTTCTCTTTGGACAACCGTTGAACACAAAAGGCAAGGCCATGCCTGGCTACATATCCATATGCAGTGGCTGGATGGTGTAATGGTTAAGGGCTCTGTCTCTGACACAGGAGACCAGAGTTGAAATCTCGTCTCTGTCTGTTCAGTAAGCCAGCAACTATTCAGTAGGAGACCTTAGGCAAGTCTTCCTAACACTGCTACTGCCTAAAGAGTGTGCCCTAGAGGCTGCAGCTCTGGTGCTTTGAGTCTGCCAGGAGAAAAGCGCAGTATAAATGTTATTTGTCTTGTCTAATTTTTCTTTTGGATTGAGCATAAATGGTACATGCTAGGCTAGCTTCAGCTAGTAGTGTTGGTGGTATAATGGATATGTTAGTTGCCTACCATACACTAAGACCTGGGTTCAATCCCCAGCCACGGTATGTAAGCTGGCTTTTGAAATACTGGAATTCCCTGGCAGAATAAACCCTCCTCCCTCTGATAGAAGGGTAGGAGGAGGCGAGGCCTACTAGAGGCTAATTAAACTCTCCCTAGCAGAGTGTGTGTAGTAGTTGTCCCTTAACTAATTAGTATAGGCAGACGAGTGAGTCAAATGGCTCAAGGACCTTGCGTTGTATAAGGGGGGGTGGGGCTCCACTAGTGAGTTCAGTCTGATTGGCAACAATGTGCCTGCTGACTGTGATATAGAGGGTCAGAGTTTTGCTCAATAGAGCATTATGGGGCGAATCGAACTTCCGGGAAAGTTCGCCTTTGGCAGGCGAACGCGAACCACCGAAGTTCGCCGGCGAACCGTTCGGGACATCTCTAACAGTGATGACAGCTCAAATTACAGTGGCTCATTAAAGAATTAGACAGGGTGGGTTTTTCTGCGTTTTCTTTCTCTTCTTTGGAAGCGTTTATGTCCTCTTTAATATCTTTACAAACAGGAGTCAATTCCTCCAGATATGGTGTTGTTGTGGCATGCAGTGTTTTGGATGTGGGGATAATGATGGGTGAGTAACAATAGCCCTGACGACCCCTGCCGTTGCTGGGGGCAGGAGGGCTAATATGGCCCACTTCTGTGGTGAGATGCAGAGCGTGGCAGAAAAGTCTTATACATTATTTGTTGTCATCAAAGCTTACGATACTTCCCCTTCACTTCTCTCTTCAGCAGCACGTGTACAGTGCAACTCTTTGTACTCCCATCTCTGCATGTCATGTCACATGCATCAGGCGCCACAAGGAGTCACACTGTATGGCGCGGCTGAAGTGATGAGTGAAGAGTGTTTCTCACTCCGTTGAAAAGAGGTAATGTATGCCGATGCTGCCAAGCTCGGGCGGAGGGGGGGGGGTGGCGATTATAAGTTAATGCAGGGAGGCCTGGGGAGATGACAAGCTTTTGCAGGGGGGGGGGCAGCTTTATTTTTTGAGGTGGGGGGGGGTCTGCCAGGTTCTAGGTACGACCCTGCATGATGGTCATGCTTGTTATATGACCCCAGGTAGATGAGTCTCATAAGTTAGGGAGAAAGGGTGTGAAACTGTGACTGTTGAATGACTCCACATAATTGGCAGATACACCCTGGACTTTGCCTTACACTGGTTAGATGCCAGCATCCTTAGAGTATTTTTACGTGGAAGAGGAATATCTGGCCCACCCAGAAGGAAACCACACATGCACAGGAGATCACACAAACCCTGCTATAAATAATGGCTACAATTTGAAACAGTGTACTCCGCACCATTTCAGTTTGTTTCATAATGGAGGTGAAATCATTTTGTGCCACATGACATGTAGCGGTACCTTTAGCAAAGCTTCCTGTCTGATTCCATCCCAGGTACACCCTGACAACTCTCACCTTTAATAAAATTAAACAGGGGTCTATTTAAAGAACAGCATGTGACTCTGCCGGCTGACATGACAGATGTATCATACACAGTCTTTTCAAGGGAAGAAAAAAAAAGTGAAATAAGATTGCCATTTCTCTGGGGACAGGACCTATTTATGCTGCGTTTCTATACAGGCCACCCTCATTCCCGGAGCCTAGTACATTATCCCATCCAGGATGCTGTGCTGTTTCCCATCCACCGCAGTGTGACTACAGTGCTGCTGAGACATTGCCAAATGAACCAAGATAGATCTGCCTATAAACATACAAATAACTTCATAGCATATTTGCCTTAAGCACGTAACTGAACAGCTTTAAGACTAAGCAGCAATTGGACATGAGGGATTCTGAAAATTAAGTGCAATCACATTTGTTATTGGCTTGAGTGCATAACATATTAAATGCCACTAACTATACAGTCTATTTTCTTTTTTCATTTATGGGGAAAAGCTGATTAGCACTAAAGTGTCCATTAGGAGCATCATCAACTAGCTCTTGTTTTTCAGGTTACAAATGTAAATGAGATAAAAAGTTGTCATTAAATTTAGGGGTTTTATTTTTTATGAAGCCATAAGCACTTATTAATGATAAAGACAATAGCGGCTGTGTTGATCATTAGCTCGGAAACCGCATCTCAAACACCAATCACACACCGTAATGTCAGACGCGCCGCTTGCCCCCTCCCCCCCTCCCCCTTTAACAACTGCTAATTTTCCACTGTTTGGCTTCTGCGTAAACTTTATTACAAAAGTTCCAATCTGCACCTTTTCTACGAGCTTATTAGAATTTGCCGCACCATTATTCCCCTCTGTATCTGCGGCGCGCATATGGTAAGGTCTGTTTCGAATTACGTTTGCCGTCCAGAACCTCTTCCACAACTCATTTGGCCACGGCCATCAAATATCCTCTAATGACTATATTCAGATATAAATTTAGGGGGGCATAAAGCGACTTCATTTGGTGAGAAAATCACCGTCGCTTATCGGCGGACATGATCCTCTCCTGCTAATTTAAAGGGATTTATCCCATTTTCTTTTTTTCCCGAAAGTGTGTATCGGCGCCGCTTTTAATTAAACTATTATAACATGAAAATCTAAATGCAAATTTTTAAATTACTAACAATTCCGCAGTCGGTCTGGAAGCGGGGAAAGTTAGCTTTTTTCCCAAAAAATTAGCGCAGAAAAAAATGCCATCACTGTCATAAGATGTTATCTTACCGCCGAAAAAAAGAGTATTAAAAACCTAAGGGCTTAATTAATTTCTATAAAAGAATTCAGCGTTGTTGCCCCATTCTTAGACTGTAATGTTGCTCTTTATTCGAGCCACAGAATGGCTTTGAAATCCGAGTCGCGGATGACGGCAGCGCGTTGCTGTATCTGCCGCCTGAAGACATCCATTGTTCATTTTTTCAGTTACCAAAGTACAGGTCTGTAACTTGTAGATGATAATGAACATCATTTAAATGACGGTACGTGAAGCATATTACTGCTGTGTTCTATTCGAAAATTCATTTGACTGGGAGAATATGAACTGTCTATCAAGATTTCTTTGCTTAATTACATTATGATACCGTGACTCTAAAAACACAACTCCGGGCAAACAACTAAATGCACAGATGAATACACTGTACGTGAAATGCTTTACTTGCTAAAAAATAAAAAAAATTGCCAGCCAGTCCTGTGGTTCAGATGGTGTGATGAAAATCCGATTTGCGATTCCGATTCCGTTTTGCAATTCCGATTCCATATTTATTTCCTTTTAAGCAATGCCAGTTGCCTGGCTATCTTGCTGATCCTCTGCCTCTAATACTTTCAGCCATAGACCCTGAACAAGCATGCAGCAGATCAGGGGGGCCTCGATTCACAAAAGTGTGCTAATTTAGTTAGCATGCCTAAAAGCGTAGGGCATTCTAACTACAGTGCTAAGTAGTTAGCACACCCACAGCTTTTACTCATTGCATGCAAAGTTTAGTGCCGCGCGGTGTTGGTGGAACGGTGCACTGGGTGCGCCGAAAACGTTGCACTAGGTGTGCCTATAATGTCACATCGGGTGCGCCTTAATCGTTGCACTGTGCAACATTTCGGGCGCACCCGGTGCAATGTTATAGGCACACCTAGTGTGCCGTTTTTAGTGCACCGGGGTTCCGCGCGGCGCTAAACTTAGCGTGTGAAGCTTAGCACAACCTAAAGCTCTTTAGGCATGCTAAGGGCCTTTTCACAGGTGTGCTAACACTTAGCGTGAATCAAGCCCCAGGTGTTTCGGACATTATTGTCAGAACTGACAAGATTAGCTGCATGCTTGTTGGTGGTGTCATTCAGCCACTACTGCAGCCAAATAGACCAGCAGGGCTGGCAGGCAACTGGTATTGTTAAAAAGAAAATACAGTGCTGCCCATTATTATTCATGCCCCTGGCAAATTTTGACTTAAAGTTAGTTTTATTCAAGCAGCAAGTAATTCTTTGACTGGAAATGACATAGGTGTCTACCAAAAGATAATAAGATGATAAACAAGAGGCATTATTGTGGAAAAAAAAAACATTTCTCAGCTTTTATTTACAGTTGAGTAAAAAGTGTCCAGTCCACAATTATTCTTACCCTTCACAAACTGTCACAGTCTGTGAGAAAATCCAAAGTTCTATACTATTCCAAATAGTCCAAGCTGTTCTAAAGCATCAGAATTACCCTGATTAACTGGGATCAGCTGTTTTAACAGGTGAAAAACAGCAGCTCTCTGCAGTTGGTTTGTGCACAGTCATGGCTAAGACAAAGGAGCTCAGTGAGGACCTGCGGCTGCGCATTGTGGCTGCTCACAAGTCAGTAAAGGGTAACAAGGCCATTTATTTCAGAGGATGTGGTCAGAAGCCAAAAGTGACACCTGTGCTGGCCAGGAGGATAGTGAGAGAGGTGAAAAAGAATCCAAGGATCACCACCAAGGCCATGGTGAATCTGGGCTCTGTTGGTGGCAATGTCTCAAGGCAGACAATCCAACAGACACTGCACACTGCTGGGTTCCATGGATGCAGACCAAGGAGGACACCACTTCTCCAGATAAGGCACACAAAAGCTCGCTTGGCCTTTGCAAATGCTCATCTGGACAAAGAAGACTTCTGGTCTTTTGTGTTATGGTCTGATGAAACAAAAATGTAATTGTTTGGTCACAATGACGTTTCCTTCATTTGGCGTAGAAGAGGGGAAGCCTTCAACCCAAAGAACACCATACCCACTGTCAAACGTGGTTGGAACCTAATGCTTCGGGGGTATTTTTCAGCCAATGGACTAGGGAACCTAATCACAGTAAAGGGCGCTATGAAAAAAGAGCAATACATGAGGATTCTCAATGACAACAACAGGCAGATTCTCAATGACAACACTTGGCCTTGGGCACCAGTGGACAGTGCAGTTTCTAGGCTAAAATGCACCCAGGGTGAGGGTGTAAAAATTGCGCCCCCCCCCCCCCCGGTATAGGTAGCCAGCTATAGGTCCCCCCCAAGTATAGGTGGCCAGGCATAGGCGAGCCAGTAAAGTTGCCCCCCGGTATAGGTTAGCCAGGTAGGTGCCTCCAGTATAGGTAGCCAGTATAGTTGCCCCCAGTATATGTTAGACAAGCAGGCACCCCCCCCCCCCCGGTATAAGTTAGATAAGTAGGTGCCCCCAGTACAGGTTAGCTAGGTAGGTGCCTCCAATATAGGTAGCCAGTATAGTTGCCCCAGCATAGGTTAGGTAGGTAGGTACCCCCAGTATAGGTTAGTAAGGTAGGTGCCCCCAGTATAGGTAGCCAGTATAGTTGCCACCTGTATAGGCTAGCTAGGTAGGTAGGTGCCCCCAATACAGGTTAGATAAGTGCCCCCAGTATAGGTTAGATAGGTAGCTGCCCCCCAGTATAGGTTAGATTAGGTAGCTGCCCTTCAGTATAGGTTAGATTAGGTAGGTGTCCCCAGTATAGGTTAGATTAGGTATGTGCCCCCAGTATAGATAAGATGCCCCCCAGCATAGGTTAGACAGGTAGCTGCCCCCCAGCATAGGTAAGATAGGTAGCTGCCTCCCCAGTATAGGTTAGATAGGTAGCTGCCCCCAGTATAGGTTAGATAGGTAGCTGCCCCCCAGTACAGGTTAGATTAGGTAGGTGCCCCCCAGTATAGGATAGATAGGTAGCTGCCCCCAGTATAGGTTAGATAGGTAGCTGCCCCCCAGTATAGGTTAGATAGGTAGGTGCTGCCAGTAAAGGTTAGATAGGTAGCTGCCCCCCAGTATAGGTTAGATAGGTAGCTGCCCCCCAGTATAGGTTAGATAGGTAGCTGCCCCCGAGTACAGGTTAGATTAGGTAGGTGCGCCCCAGTATAGGTAAATAGGTAGCTGCCCCCCGGTATAGGTTAGATAGGTAGCTGCCCCCCAGTATAGGTAAATAGGTAGCTGCCCCCCGGTATAGGTTAGATAGGTAGCTGCCCCCCAGTATAGGATAGATAGGTAGCTGCCCCCGAGTACAGGTTAGATTAGGTAGGTGCCCCCCAGTATAGGATAGATAGGTAGCTTGCCCAGTATAGGTTAAGTAGGTAGGTGCCCGCCTTATAATGGCGGGGGAAGCCAGAGCCACTGGGAGGGCAGCCCGACCTCTTCCTCCCTCTCCCCAGGCCTCCCTCCGTGCTCCCCCCTCGGACTGCAGCAGAGTTAGCGCGCAGGGAAGCGCTGCTATACACAGTTACTCACCTCCCTGGATCCGATCGTCGCTCACGCCCTGCTGGTCTCCTGTCTGCAATGTAGCTGCTGATACACATGTCACGCTGCTTCCTATGTAAACAGGAAGCAGCGTGTGTATCAGCGGCTACATTGCAGAGAGGAGACCAGCAGGGCGTGAGTGGCGATCGGATCCAGGGAGGTGAGTAACTCTGTATAGCAGCGCTTCCCTGCGCGCTAACTCTGCTGCAGTCCGAGGGGGGAGCACGGAGGGTGGCCGGGAGAGGAAGGGAGGGAGAGGTCGGGCTGCCCTCCCAGCGGCTCCGGCTCCCCCGCTATCACAGCGCCCCCCCTTCCTCTGCGCCCAGGGCAGCGGCACAGGCCGCACGGTCGTAGAAACGGCCCTGCCAGTGGACAATTCAGCATAACAATGACCCAAAACACACAAAAGTGGTGGAAACATGGATAGCAGACAACAACGTTAATGTTTTGGAGTGGCCCAGCCAGAGTCCTCACTCGAAACCAGTTGAGAATCTGTGGAGGGAGCTAAAGATCAGGGTGATGGCAAGAAGACCCTCCAATCTGAAGGATTTGGAGCTCATTGCTAAAGGTGAATGGACAAAAATACCTGCGGAGACATGCAAAAAGATGGTCTGCAATTATAGGAAGCGTTATTAATTGCTGTAATAGCCAATAAAGGCTATTGATTATTGAGAAGGGTATGAATAATTTTGGACTGGACATTTTTGCTTAAATGTAAATAAAAGCTAAGAAATGTTTTTTTGTTTTTTTCTTTCTTCCACCGTAATGCCTCTTGTACATCGTCTTATTGTCTTTTGGGAGACACATTTCCAGTTCAAAAATTGCCAAAGGCATGAATAATTAAGGGCAGCACCAGTGCTGGGCCGAAATTACGCATTAGCGTAATTACGCATCGTAATTCACTACAAATGCACCGTAAGCATTACGTGTAAGGTTACGGTATTACAAAGTTGTTACATTGTAATAACTTTGTTACATTGTAACTGATAGAACATTTCCGAGGCTATTTCGAGGGATCATTTATTTAAAGGGACAGGTAAGTATTAATGGTTAATTAAGAATATTAAAGGACTTTTTTCGTGGTTATGTTTTTTGTTCAAGTAAAATACTTTTTCTAAGTGTTTGTGTGTTTATTTACTTTTAACTCTTAAAGGAAATGGGTAAGAGGTACAAGTACCCCTATACTCATTTCTCCTGGGAGGGGGGGTGGGCATCTGGGGGACCCCTTTTTAAAGGGGACTCCCAGATGCCACCATGAACCCCCCCCCCAGGAAATCGCGGCCTCCACCTCCACCGCCCATCGGAGGTGGAGAAGAGCCCCTTGTCCTTGGATTGGACAAGGGCTCAGAGGGGGAGGGGAAAGCTTGGCTGCCCCTCCCCTTCCGAGACCCCCCAATCCATGGACCATGCGGGCTGGTATAGTCAGGGTGCGGAGCCCCACGCGGCCGGTGCTCCGCATTCTGGCTATCCCAGCCTGCATGGGGGACAAGGGGTTAAAGAGGTCTGGGAGGGGGGACCCCACGTCGTTTTTTTTTTTTATATTTCCCACACTCAGAACGAAGTAAGTAAAACTCTTCCCACTTGGGGGAATCTATGAAAATAATACACTATTGTTACCTGTGCAAAAAAAACTGACATTTTCCGCATTTAAAAGACATTTTTGCCCTTGAAACTTAAAAATCGATTTTCTCAAAAACTATAAGGTCTTTTTGAAAAAAAAAAATGTTTCCTCTTATTCCCACTGATCCCCTTAATATACCCTGGGAATTTGGTGTTCCTAACCGTTAAAGTCGGCGGGTTTTTAAATGTATATATTTTTCCTTTGAAACTTTAACATCGATTTTCTCAAAAACTATAAGGTCTTTTTGAAAAAAAAATTTTCCTCTTATTCCTTTTGATCTCCTTAATATATTCTCCAAATTGAGGCCCTTAGCACTTAAGGGGGCTTTGCTATTAACCCTTAAAGTCGGCGGCTACCTAACAATGATCCATGCGTCAACTTTTCCGCTTGGGAGCATGGCCTTACGCATTAATTGCTAGTAGTGAAATAATGCGTAAGGCAATAACGTAACAACCTGCAGTACGGTATTCTTACGCGTAATTGCGTAAGGGCCATGCGTAATTACAGACATGAACCGTAGATAAATGTCTACGCCGTAAGCGTAATTCGTAATGCGTAATAGCGTAAAATTACGCGTAATGATCCGTAAGCGTAGATTTTTTCATTACGGCCAGCACTGGGCAGCACTGTAAATATGGCAGCCTCCATATACCCCTCAGTTCGGGTTCCCTTTAAATCCCATCTCACGCTCACGCTCAGATGTAACATGTCACTTTTTTGCCACCAGGTAACCCCACTACATGTCAAACACTGACATGTGTGAGCTTTCAAATGTCTCCATTGCAGCCAATTGCTTGCGGCTTGCAGACAGCTCCTCTTTAACAACCCAGCAAGCATACATTTCAAGAGGAACTGTAGAGAAAATAAGGTATATAAAATTGCTTTTTTTTGTTTTTTTGTTTTTTTTTATTCATTTATAAACTTTGTCAGTATTTGCCAATTGTAAGATCTTTCCTCACCCTGATTTACACTCTGAAATTTATCACAGGTGGCAACATCTTTAGTCCTGTCAGGTGCAGCACTGTGGAATGTTTGTGTCCGAGAATTCCAAAGCCTGTGAAAATAATGCCTGGTTTCTAAGAATGCTCTATTAGTAGAATTCAGCATAGCTAAACAGCCTAGGCGAAGCATCACTGGGAGGGCAGGGCTGGGCTTCATGCCAATAGACAGCAACATAAAGCTATAGGAAGTGTTTTTGATACTGAAACCGGAAATTTACTGTAAAAGTGGGTTTATTGCACAGTTCCCCAACCCTGTCCTCAAGGCCCACCAACAGTACATGTTTTGCAGGAAACCACAAACATGCACAGGTGAGGTAATTAGTGTCTCAGCAGAGCTGATTAACTGGCTCTGTGGATTTCCACAAAACATGCACTGTTGGTGGGCCTTGAGGACAGGGATGGGGAACACTGGTTTACTGCATGTCACTACAATGCCTCTTTCAGCTGTCTGTATAAAATAAGCCTTAGGCTCTATTCACACCTGCGTTTTCAAAACGCCGGCAATTTTTGTTGGCGTTTTGCAGGAGTGATGTTTCCGCAATTTCATGTGGAAAAATCACTGAACACTGCGGCGATTTTGGCGTGATCGCTTTTGGTCGCTTCTATAGCACTGAAGCGCGATCGCCTGGAAATCGCCTGAAAATGGTGCAGGCTACGCGTTTGCATTTGGCGTTTTTTCCCGTTTTTGGGTGATTTGCGGCGATTTGAGCAAATCTCCCAAGTAAAAACGGGCCCATAGGGTTTCATTTGAGTGTTTTGCTGAAATCGCAGCAAAACGCTCTAGTGTGAATGAGGCCTTACTATTTTCTTGGCCAGACCAACAAGCAATCACAGATCAGGACTTGCTGACTGGACTGACCAGAGAGAAAATGGTTCACCGTGACGTAACTGGTAATACGTCTATTTTATTGATCCATTTATTGTGTCGTAGTGATCAATAAAACCACCTGGTCTACTCAGTCTTTCCTAGGTTTCAGCAGGACAATCCTATTCAGCAACTTGGTGCAGTACAATGAAGAGGCTGTCATTATTTCCAGTCTCTACCTTGCACCAATGAAGGTCAAATTAGCCTGAAACAGCTGTTTGCAGGTTGGGTTAAATAATTCCATTGATTTGACCTATAGGTCAGCCATAAACTAGTAGTTGTAGATGCAAACTCTTTCTGTTTTAAGAAGGAAGTGGAAATAGAGAAGCTAAAGTGGCTGGTAAGCAAGACTCCGGATTTAATTAATGGAGCCTAGTAGTAACTGGGACGGCTAAATGAACGTGTTACATTCCCCTGAATTTGTTCTTTAACTGGGTAATACATAATAAACATCTTTTTTCACATAATAGTTATTGCACACGTAATCATAGGAAGGCACCCACATGCCTGGGGTGGGAAAAGATAGCACATTAATCTCTGCCATAAAACAAATTATTGCACCCCCTTTTTTCACGCTGTAGCTGCACAAATTCACTATTGCAAAATAAAGAAGAGCACTGAAAATATACCATTAATCAATGCCATGAAATAGGTGCAGATACTCTCATGGCCTACTTTTTAAAACATAATTATACTATTTTTACATCCTTTGAGAAATGCAAATCGATGTTTCCAAATCCCGGAGCTTGCAGCAAGCACAACTTCAAGTTCTTCGAGAGAAAGTCTTAAAATAGTGCCGGAATCCAAATATCTTGACAAGGAAGTCCCTGAAGTTGTTAGCTTAGGGGACGGAAAGGAAGGCAGAGGTAAATCACATTTCATGCCTACCGCTAATATTCCTCCGGAGAGTTAACCCCTGTTGGTCTTTATCTATTACATAATCTACAGGGTGGAATGTAGGCCATCCCTACATCTTACCAGGTCAGTGTCATGCAATGTTAAATGTTCCTAGCATCCTGAAACAGAGAGTACTGGCAGGAGAAATTCTTATTTTAAGAATGGAGCAATTAAAAAAAATACATAAACATATTATTACGGGTAGTACAGTGGCGTAGTGGTTAGCGCTCTCACCTTGCAGCGCTGGATCCACGGTTCGAATACCAGCCAGGGCAACATCTGCAAGGAGTTTGTATGTTCTCTCTATGTCTGTGTGGGTTTCCTCTGGCACTCTGGTTTCTTCCCACATCCCAAAAACATGCAGATAAGGTAATTGATGTAAGGACCTCTCCTGTAGCATGCCCTGTTGGTTGCAGTGGAACTGGAACTGGGCAGTTTTGAGTTTTTTGCTTGCATTCGGTCGCTTAGTTTTAATTGCATTCGCAATAAATCTCATTGCCATCTGCAATCATTCTGCAGTTTAGAGCAGCTCAGGGTGTTGTCATGAATCCACCTATCGCTTGCTGCAGTTGAACCAGTCAGTTCTGGATTTCCTACATGCGTGTTGTTGCATAATATTGCATGCATTGGTAATGAGAGTTCATTCCATCCACAGTCAGTCTTTAGTCTTCAATCAGATTAGCACAGGATTGAGTGATTACCATTCAGCTGTGTGGGAATTTGCATGCCTGCTCTCATTGGGTGATATTCATAGAAAAGTCTCCTCCTCCTCTCACACCTTGCCCATCATAGCATTCAGCTTTGCCTTAGCTGGCTGCTGGGTTCCTTGTGTGATGTTTGAATAGTATTACTCACCTTGCCTTGCTTGCTTGGATGTTCGCTGCACCTGTGGGGGTTCAGTGAAGTCTTTGCAATCCTGCTTGGACACTGCCTTCACCACGTTGGTGACTGGTAGTATTCCTGCTAGTTCTGATGCTGTGGACGTGACTATAGCTGCGATTGCTATTAGATACGTTCCTTTCTGTTTGTCTTGTCTGTGCCTGTGTGGATGTTTGCTATTGCTGGGGCAGCGATTAGATTGGCAAACAATCCTTCTGTCTGTCTGTTCCTGCTGGTTCTGTTCCTGTGGACGTAACTATAGCTGCGGTTGCCTGTGTGGAAGCTTGCTATCGCTGGGACAGTGATTAGATTGGCAAGCATTCCTCCTGTCTGTCTGCTGTCTGTCCTTGTTTACTCAGTGTGGTGGACATCAGATGCTCAGTGCTGCGGTCACACTGAGCAACCATTGTGTCTTGTTTATTGTGGCAGGTATCATAAGCTCAGAGCTGCGGTCACTCTGAGCAATCTTGCTCCCTTGTTCATAGCTCCTGGTGTGATCTGTGTAATCTCCTCCACAAGGGCGTTCCGTACTATTACCTTATATCACCCAGCCTCATAGTCTTGCTTTATAGGCTCTGGTGGTACTCTGGTTTTCCCGGCCTCAGCCTCTATACCTTGCACATTAAGACCTGGCGGTAACCGTAGCCAGGAGACATATTCAGTGTCCTGTTCACGTGGGGACTTGTCTATAGCTGAAGACCATGGGCCGAGCTCAGAGCTATGGCACTAGAGGTATAGAGGCTGAAGGAAAACGAGAGATCTGCCAGGCATGACAATTGACTTCCCCCGAAATTGGCCCTAGACTACAATACATACACTACACGATACACACATAGACATATGACTACGGTAGGGATTCGAGGGACAGTCAGGGACAAGACAATATATACTCTGTACAGCGCTGCGGAAGATGTTGGGGCTATATAAATGCTAAATAATAATAATTATGGATTTATAAAGCGCCAACATATTCTGTGGCACTGTACAAAGTAAGAAACAAACATGAAGTGATTAATACAGACAATGGTATACGCCAAAATACAAAATACAGAATGGATACAAAACATAGGATTGGTAATTATAGTGACAAAAGTAACATGATTAATACAATAACAAATTTCAAGACAAAAAAGGGTGAGAGTCCTGCCCTTGCGAGCTTACAATCTAAAGGAATGGGGGAAACAAGAGGTTATTTAGTATACAATAAACATACCTAGAGGCAGTGTGGTTTTAAGATATCTAACTAGGAGTGCCTTAGGTCAAATAGGGAATGACCTAAAGGTGGCCACACACCATACAACTTTTTAAATAGCTGTTCAATTTAAGAATTGCAATCAATTTTTCTAACTGATTGTAACATTTCAAAAATATGACCAATGTACCACACACCTATGTTAAATTTTTCCCCAATTATGATAAAACTGATTGGAAACTCTGAGAAAATTGCTAGGGTGTGTGTATATTAATAAATTGACAATCTAACACACACCATACAATCTTTAAACAAATTGAAGAGAAATATCTGGCATTCCGGATCAAAATAAATCGAAAAAAATGGGAAATCCGATCAGATTTTTCAGTCGAATGAAAGAAAAGCTTTCAATTTTTTTCGGGAGATACAATCGTTTTTATCGAATTGCTGTAAAATCGGATCATTTTATTGTATCATGTGTGGCCACCTTAAGGTAGATCATATGTTTGATGTAAAAAGTGAGTTTTGAGGGAGCATTTAAAGATATAAAAGGTTGGAGAGTGACAGATGTGTTGTGGAAGGGTATTCCACAAACTAACCACAATATAACCACCTAATTGAATACATGCTTCACTTTTCTAAGGATAGATGGCAGAATAAAAGCTTAAAGTGGACCTGAACTCTTGAACTCCTGAAGGAAAACAGAGAGAAATGCAACCTGTGTGCATTTAAAGAGTTTAGCCTGTCTAATTCCCCCTCATCGGCGACTAATCACCACCATAATTTGATCTCTCAGCTGTGTCAGGTCAGGAATCTCTTCTGCCATGGCAGAGCAGCTACTTTGTAAACACAGGATGTTAACAATATGTTTGCTTCCATGAAAGGAGGAAGTAGACAAACTGCGGATTTATTACAGGATTTGTATCAGCTGTAAAAAAGAAATGTTCTTCATTAAAGGTTATTAAGCCGCTGCGTATCTTTTAGAGCAGAGAGCAAGTTCTGCGTTCCGCTTTAAATCTGACAGGTCCCTCTTTCCAAACAGAAATGTCTCCCCCTATAAAAATGAATACACTGCACCCACTGTAACCAAATTGCAATAGTTGTACATATGCACAGGTCTGGATTTACATAACAGAAGCCTATAGGCACAGATGTCCTGGAAGCCCAGACGTTGCCTTGCATGAACCTACTAACCGAACCACACCACAAGTGTGCTAGCTGTTCCAGCTGTGACTTCTCCCTTACTTCCCCTGCCCCTCATAGGTAGCTACAGGTGTCCTTTAGCATTAGCTGGCCAGAGGTACCCTCATTGTTGAGTAGCGAGAGGGTCCCCTGACTGAAAAGAAATCTCGTTGGTGGAATGCTAAGAGCAGGGTGAGTTTACACTCTCCTCGTGACTCTGCATAGGGAAGGAAGGCGGAAGGTGCTCGGGGAGGATAGTGAGCCGCCTTTCCATCATCAGGCGCCTGTAGGCACGTGCCTACAGTGCCTTATGGTAAATCCGGAGCTGCCTATACAGTTATACATATCACAACCTTTTTGCGTATTATCCAAAGAAGTTCTAGTCTCAAAAGGATATCATTGTATTATTCCTCTTTTATAAATACACAGTCATATTTTTCACATATATATTGTATGGGTGCCAATATCCTGGTTGCCTATTCATTTGGGGGGCAAGTAGTCCAAGAGTTCTCCCATTATCTAGTTTTATGGTCCCTGATAAAATCATGAGTTCTCTCTATCCCAGCTACCTAGTCTAACCCCAACCTCACATTTTGCTTCCTGCCTAACCCTTCCCTTCCTCCTTCCCATTAGTCCCTCCACCGCACCAGCATCCTCCTATTTTGTTACTCCTAATCTGCTGCTCCTTTCTGCAGATCTCTATATTGGCTTCACCTTTAGAATCAGATTTTAGCTACTGTAACGCCTGTAACTACATTCCCCGCTCCTCCAGTAATCTATTATAATATTGACTTCTCCACTCATAGCCTCTTCCCACATACAGCTCCAAGACATTTCAAAAGTTGCCCCTTATCTTTGGAATTCCCTTACTCCCAACGTTTACATTTTTAAGCAAATCCCCCTAGTCCACCATCTCATATTCTTCTACCTATCTTCCTCTATCTTTTCTTTTAATTATTTCTAATTAGCCCTAATTTTAACCAACACCCCCTCCCCCTTCATTTTCTAATATTTGCTTCTTCTTCTTCTGGATCTTCTTTAGATCTCACTCTCTACTGTGACCTCAATACTGAATAAAGTACTGCATGAGTACAACAGGCTATGCTAAATAATATTTGATGCCTTATTAAAGTAGGCCCTATGCCATATTCCTTCCCTAGCTCCTCAGCGTCGCACACCTCCTAATGAATCAAAAGTAACACACTTAGCTTTTCCAAGCAGAAAGGCGGAAGTTCTGCTGAAAGGTCACAACCCTCATTTCATTCACAGGTGCTAAAACATTTTCCAAGAATTATTATTATATACCTCAGAGGGCAAAGTTCACATTTTTCATACTGCCATGTGTGAGAATTATATTGGATGATATGCAGAACACAGATATAGGAGTCCTCAAATAGAGAACTCGCGGATTTAACAGCATGCATGTCAGATCTTGCTTCTCCAGCTATAAATTATTGAATAATAACTTTAAACCTATCTGTACTCAAACCACAAAAATAACACTTATTTAGAAGTATTATAAAGGTTGCATAAATCAATGCTTTGCTGTCACATTTACGAGTTACAACTAACATCGGAATACTGTTGTCAAATAAGAAAGCCACAATTACTGTAATGTGTTGTCATTGTGGGTTTGTAGGCTCTCTGCGTCGCTAATGTTAGGTAGAGGTTCCTCCAACATGCTGAAAGAGATTCCAACAACAAGGTCAGGATTTCCCTCCATGGCTAGGACAGCCATGGAGGGAAATCCCTAACTTGTTGATGACTGTGCCCCACTGGCAACAGCTGAAGAGATGATGAGCAGCAAAGCAGAGCCCCGAACCGATAGGCAATGACAGCAAAGTCTACAAACTGGCAAAAGTAGAATGAGGTGGTGTCTGTGTGGAACTACTTAAAGTGTACCCGAGGCATTTTTTAATATAACAAAAGGGACACATAGGCATGTTCCCATCTAAAGGACATTGCTCTGTGTGCCCTCTGACCCGCCGACAGCCCCCCTGTGCTTTGGTAGCCCCATCCGCATCTGACGACATTGATATTGTCAACAGAGTAATGGGGAAGAAGCGTCCATAGCAGGAGAACTCCTGCGTATTGTCCTTTCCTCTAACTAAGGGCCTCTCACTGGCTCTTCTATGCTTGCTCCCCCAGCTCCACCGCCCCACCTGCACAGCATTTAGTGCTCTGTATTCACAGAGGAGAGCACAGAGATGCTTCGGCAGCATTGTGACCTCAAAGGTCCGGCCACTCTCCTGGATCAGGTAACACGCTTTTTATGCCTGACTTCCCTTTAAAATGACTGAGTTGTGCATCCATGCATATGGACCCACTGTTATATCCTGGAACAGGTGTGTCTCATAGAAACGGGAAATTTGGGCACAATCGCAGCTGAGGAAATTTGGGCACTGCCGTAGGCATCCACATTAAAATTACAAATAGTGGGAACCAAATAGCTGCAATAGAGTAGCAGAATTCTGCTGGTACGATGGTAGGCATGTAGCTATGAGTAGAGATGGCCCGAACCTCCTACTTTCGGTTCGTGAACCAGGTTCGCGAACTTTCGCAAAAGTTCGGTTCTGGCGAACTTTCGCGAACTGCAATAGACTTCAATGAGGAGGCGAACTTTGAAAACTAGAAACACTTATGCTGGTGGCCACAAAAGTGATGGAAAAGATGTGTCAAGGGGTCTAACATCTAAGTTTTTGCATGGATGAGTGGGATAGACGCCAAAAGTCCCGGGGGAAAAATTTGTATTCAACGCAAAGCAGCGTTTTAAGGGCAGAAATCACATTGAATGCTAAATTGCAGGCCTACAATGCTTTAAAACATCTTGCATGTGTATACATCAATCAGGGAGTGTAATTAGAGTACTGCTTCACACTGACACACCAAACTCACTGTGTAACACACCGCAAAGAGCTGTTTGTGTTGTGACGGCCGTGCTGGACTGGTGCGCACCATGGCGACATTGCTCTTCCTCAGTGATATCAGATAATGTCTGACTGCCTTATCAACTTTCGATGGTTCTTTCTCTACCAGTGTTAAAGTTTGCATCTATTTTTTCTAAATTACTTTTTCTGCTGGCTGTTCAGTACCTGTAACAAGAATCTGTTATGGAGGGCAAGTCTGCCATTGTGAGTGACCACGGGTAATGGCCGGGGGAATCAGGGTTCGATTCCGGTCCGGAGTGGGAGACTGAGAACCGGCTACCACCACCACACATCCAAGTAAGGACCCATTTTCTGTATAAGTAATGTACCTGCCCTGACTGTGCTTTGCAGACCATGCATCTGTGGTCAGATGGACCCTTGACCCAGCACAAGATGAACCAAATCGAAAGCATTTGCCAAGAATGTGTTATGGAGGGCAAGTCTGACATTCATTCAACTGTGTGAAACTTTTGATGGTACTTTCTCAGTAGCATGGTGACCATGGGTAATGGCCGGGGAATCCTGGTTCGATTCCGGTCCGGAGTGGGAGCCTAAGTAACGGCTACCACCACCAAACATCCAAGGAAGGCAGCAGGCACGCTGTGGGCAAAGGAGCATGAACGGCTACCACACATCCAAGGAAGGCAGCAGGCATGGCATGCGTGTCCCGAGGTAGTGACCAAAAATAACAATACAGGAGGACTTTCGGGGCCCTGCTGTACATGAGATGAATCAACTTTAAATCCTTTAATGAGAATCTGTTATGGAGGGCAAGTCTGCCATCCATTCAAGTGAAAGGTATGCACTGACTGCCAGGTATGATACAATGTGCAGTCAAAGATGCAGTGAAAGGTATGCAGTGACTGCAAACAGCTGTTTGTGTAGTGACGGCCATGCTGTACTGGTGCACACCATGATGAGAGTGCAGGTGATGGTGGCTTTCCAGCCCATAAGGTCGCCGGGCTGAGGTAGCTGAATGACAGAACAGTGACTGTCCAGCTGATCAAATTTGGTCTGTCCACAATGAAGCAACGACCTTATTATCGTGGGTGTGCCCCCCCCCCCCCGACACACTCATATAGCCGTCTGTCATTGCTTCATTGTGATACAGAAGCCCCTTCACTGTGGCAAGATAATGATCACGAAGGGAAATTGGCACAAGTACATGCCTTTTGCTTTGTTGTTGCAGCTGCAGTGCAGCCAGAAAAATTAGGCAGCCATGTACACGGGCCAGAAAAAATATTATAGCGGCCGCTGCTGTGTGGGGAGCGACTTAGCAGGCAGTCACACGGCGTGCAGGCAGAGATGCTGTGTGTGGGGACTGACTTAGTCTTCGGGCAGGCCTGAGCGTGCTTTGCAGACCAGGCATCTGTGGTCAGATGGACCCTTGACCCAACGCTGTGTGCCAGAGATGTCACCACTTGCCTTTCAACATCACGGTGCAGTTTAGGTATCGCCTTTTTTGAGCAAAAATTGTGGCCTGGTATCTTCCACTGCGTGTGTGGCTTTGCTTTTGTGTGCTGCTTTTCCTCAGGTGATCATCCCATTGCAGTTTGTGCTTTGTAATCATGTGCCTTCGTAAGGTAGTTGTCCCTACGCGGGTCTTGGTCTTTCCACGGCTCAGTTTTCAGTGGCAGAGAGTACAGATGGCATTGGTCTCATCTGAGGCAGACACACACAAAAATTTCCACACCGCTGAACCCTGGGGTGATGGCACTTTGGTGGTGGTGGCCGCCTGAGTGTTAAAGTGAACCGAGCACCTTTTTTTCACTCAGGACATTTCTATAGCACATGAAAAATGTATGCCGACTATCTGTTTCATTATTAAAATAAACTTTAATTTTACCTTGTATTTTACATTCAAAGTTGTTAAATTGGCCTGTTTGAGCAGACCTGCCGACCGTCCCCATCCGCAGAAAGTTCAGTAACCTCTAATTGTTTTATTGCGCTAATTACCAAGAGGTAAACCATGCCTTTCATCAGCAAAGAGGGTGAATAATTAGGAGTGTGTTTTCAAAGCATGGCTTTGAAAACACACTCCTAATTATTCACCCTCTTTGCTGATGAAAGGCATGGTTTACCTCTTGGTAATTAGCACAATAAAACAATTAGAGGTTACTGAACTTTCTGCGGATGGGGACAGTCGGCAGGTCTGCTCAAACAGGCCAATTTAACAACTTTGAATGTAAAATACAAGGTAAAATTAAAGTTTATTTTAATAATGAAACAGATAGTCGGCATACATTTTTCATGTGCTATAGAAATGTCCTGAGTGAAAAAAAGGTGCTCGGTTCACTTTAAGTGGGGTGCCAAAATCAGAGCAGGACGAGGAAGATGTCATGTTTCCGGGCGGAAGCTGAGAAAGATGAGGTGTTCTGCATTAAATAGTCAACTACGTCCTGACAATATTGGGGGTTGATGGCACGTGCCTTCTTCTGAACACTGTCCTTTGGTCGAGGGCCATCACGACAGTGCGACCTCGAACAGACCTGCCAGGTGGCTTGCCTCTGCCTTTTGTTTTGTCCATATTGGGGGGATGAAGTGAAAGGTATGCACTGACTTGACTAATACAATGTGCACACAGGTGCAGTTAACAGGTATGCACGGAGTGGTATATCACACTGTGTGCACTCACGTAGGTAGGTGGGTGCACTGAACACAACAGGTATGTATATGCAGTGATGGGTTTTACAAATGTGCACCTGTCACACACACGTACCATGAACAGGTACAGTGACTGGTGGTACTGAATATCACACTGCGTGCGCTCACGTAGGTAGGTGGTTGCACTGAAGTAAATAGCAGGTAGGTATATGCAGTGATGGGTTTTACAATGTGCACCTGTCACACAAAGACAGGTACCGGACAGGCACAGTGACACTGTGTGTGCTCACGTAGGTAGGTGGATGCACTGAAGTGAACAACAGGTAGGTATATGCAGTGATGGGTATTACAATGTGCACCTGTCACACACACAGGTAGTCACTGAATGTGCTGGGCCTGGCAGTGGCACACACAGTAGGAATTACCAAGGCTGTCTATGCAACACAAGTGTCAGTGGGACACACACACACACACACACAAAAAGATCACAAGAACAAGATTAGCTCTCAAAAGAGCTGTTGAGTGGTGCTTTGTTAGCAATCAGAATCAGCAAGGAGCAAGCTAAGAAGCCTACAAGAGCCTAACTAAGCTTTCCCTATAGGTCTCTGCACAGCAGCTCTCCCTTCTCTAATTACTGCAGGCACATGAGGTCCAGGGCAAATAGAATCACACTCGACCCCTTCCACCCTGGCAACCACTTCTTCAGTCCCCTCCGCTCGGGTCGCCGCTATAGGTCCATCTACACCAAAACCACCAGGCGTAGGAACACATTCTTCCCTCAAGCGATCACTCTCCTTAACTCAGACCCTCTCCCCAATGTCATCTCCTAAGCCTCTTCAGCACCTCGGGGCACTAGAGTACGTACGCGTGCCCATAGCCTGACATGTTCATCTTTGCATAATATGATGACGACCGCTCTATATGTCATTTGCTCTGTTGCAATGTTTCTTTATAAATTGTACTATGTGTAGTGTTACTTGCTCTGTTTGTCACTTGCCAATATGCCCTGTGTCCACAAATAATTCCGGGTGCGGCGCCTGTCGCACTTGGCAAATAAAGTCATTCTGATTCTGATTCTGATTCTGATATGAGTGAATCCAATGCCTGATGCTGCCTGCCTTTTATAAGGGGGGGGGGGGGCTCCAGGAGGGTGTGTAGCCTGATTGCCTACAATATGTCAGCTGACTGTGATGTAGAGGGTCAAAGTTGACCCTAATGATGCACTATGGGGGCGAAGCGAACCACTGAAGTTCGCCGGAAACCGTTTGGGCCATCTCTGGTTACGAGCGCCTCTATAGCCGCTCGCTGGGAGCTGTAGTGATTTTCGGGCAGAGATTCTGCTTCTTATCCTGATCATGTTTTCTTTTAAATTATCCAGCCATTTGAAACATCTTCTGATCTATTATACTGTTGCATCATTGAGTCAAAGCTGAACTCATTTACACCCACTTGATCACTCCTTACACCTCCCTTCTGATGACTCCTCCTGTCTAGATGGAGACAACACAGCATGAACCATGAGAAGGGAAAGGGTAAGATGTGATCACATATGAGTCACTGAGTCAGCTAAAGCTGCACTAAATAGAACTCAACCAGTCAGTGGCATAGCTAAAGATTATGGGGCCCCATAGCAACACTTTCATGGGGACCTCAGATGTAGGCACTTTTACCTGTGCCACCTGCCTCTACCCTACGTATATGATTGAATTGGCAATTTACATTCTTGTGCTATCTACACTGCATATAGTCCATGGGCACTGATAGAGGGTGGAGGCACACAAGAAAGTTAATACTATAGTGAATACATCAAGTACCACCTGGACCCCATAGCAGCTGCTATGGCTATTGCTACGCCTGTGCAACCAGTAATACCCTCCTCTTCCAAGAATCTAGCATGTGTGAAGGAAGCTTGCAGAGGCGGGACGGGAAGGGACACAGGCAGGGAGCCGCGCAATACAGGAGGCGGGGGAGCGGTAGTGAGTGGCAGCCTGAGGTAAATAACAGGCTTGCGACAATCTACGTGTCGATAGCCTGGCGCTTTTTATAATGGGGGACAGCAGAGCCCGTGGGGGGGCTGGAGGCACACTGATAGGACACAGAGGCAGGTGATTGTATACAGAATGTGCCTCTGTGTCCTAATAGGATTTCACAATCCCACCTCGGGTTCTCTTTAAAGGAAAGAGGTTATAATAGATGACATTTAGACACAGATCTGAAAGAAAAGAGATTTTTCCTCTTTTGTTGACATTAATTTAAGAAGTGAAACCACTGCTTTTTGCCCCTGCAGCAAACTGCACCCATCTGCTGATTTATCGCACTGATGCAGCTTAAGTAAAGAGGTCAAATTAACCCAGCTTGTGCTTGTTATCACTCGTTAGAGCAAAATGCAGAAAGCATGTCTTCTTTATGGATGAGCGTTGCTTTTTAGCAAAATAATCAGCGCAGCACAAACTCATTTTCCCTTTAAAGAGACACTGAAGCGAAAAAAAAATGATGATATTATGATTTGTATGTGTAGCACAGCTAAGAAATAAAACATTAAGATCAGATACATCAGTGTAATTGTTTCCAGTACAGGAAGAGTTGAGAAACTCCAGTTGTTATCTCTATGCAAACAAGCCATTAAGCTCTCCGACTAAGTTAGTGGTGGAGAGGGCTGTTATCTGACTTTTATTATCTCAACTGTTCCTGGACTATTTACTTTTCCTCTGCTAGAGGAGAGGTCATTACTTCACAGACTGCTCTGAAATACTCATTTTGAATGCTGAGTGTTGTGTAATCTGCACATATTATAGAATGATGCAATGTTAGAAAAAACACTATATACCTGAAAATAAAAGTATGAGAATATTTTCTTTGCTGCTAATATTCTAGTAATTATTCATAGTACACAACCAATTCACTATATCATTTTTTTTTCTCGCTTCAGTGTCTCTTTAAGGCACCTTTCACACATAACGGAATTTGTGTGCATTTTCCATTTTTTGCGATTTCAAGTTTACCAAGTTAATGGCATTGCATTTGACTTGCATTGTTGAAAAATTCTTTGTAATCTATATTTCTGTAGAAAATAAGAAAGTCTTCATGTACGCTATTTTTTAGGAACAGAAATGCAATTTGTGTATAATGTAAGTCAATGGAAATGCATAAAAATCACACTTGTTATGTAAAAATCACATTCAATCAGGGCTGCATTTACTATAAGGCACTATAGACATGTGCCTACAGGCGCTTGATGATAGAAAGGTGGCTCACTCTGCTCCTGGAGTGCCTCCCTCCTTCCCTATGCAAAGTCCCAAGTGGCGTGTAAATGAGAGGTTACTCACCCAGCTCTTGGTATTCCACTAATGAGATCTCCCTTCAGCCGAGGGCATCTTTCACTGCTTAACACTTGGTGGCACCTGTAGCTACCAATGACGAACTAAGGGACAAGTGACAGCTGGGCCAGCCCACTTGTGGTGCGGTTTGGCATGTGTTTGTAGGTTCATGGAGGGTGGAGTCTACAGTGGGTTGCAAAAGTATTCGGCCCCCTTGAAGTTTTCCACATTTTGTCACATTACTGCCACAAACATGCATCAATGTTATTGGAATTCCACGTGAAAGACCAATACATTTTATTTGTAAAAAATGTTTGGAATGATGTATGATTTTCGATCCACTTCTCACATACAAGATACAAGATGGATTTATTCGCCAAGTACGGTGGTGCCATACTCGGAATTGCTTGTGATACACACGGCTTGGACACGTACATAAAGACAGTTATACATTTTACATATACACGGTGATAAATTACACATACTGTATTGTAAATGCTATTAGTATGTGTAATTTGTCACCGTGTATATGTAAAATGTATAACTGTCTTTATGTACGTGTCCAAGCCGTGTGTATCACAAGCAATTCCGAGTATGGCACCACCGTACTTGGCGAATAAATCCATCTTGTATCTTGTATGTGAGAAGTGGATCGAAAATCATACATCATTTCAAACATTTTTTACAAATAAATAACTGCAAAGTGGGGTGTGCATAATTATTCGGCCCCCTTAGTCAATACTTTGTAGAACCACCTTTTGCTGCAATTACAGCTGCCAGTCTTTTAGGGTATGTCTCTACCAGCTTTGCACATCTAGAGACTGAAATCCTTGCCCATTCTTCTTTTCAAAACCGCTCCAGCTCAGTCAAATTAGATGGACAGTGTTTGTGAACAGCAGTTTTCAGATCTTGCCACAGATTCTCGATTGGATTTAGATCTGGACTTTGACTGGGCCATTCAAACACATAGATGTGTTTTGTTTTAAACCATTCCATTGTTGACCTGGGTTTATGTTTAGGGTCATTGTCCTGCTGGAAGGTGAACCTCCGCCCCAGTCTCAAGTCTTTTGCAGTCTCCAAGAGGTTTTCTTCCAAGTTTGCCCTGTATTTGGCTCCATCCATCTTCCCATCAACTCTGACCAGCTTCCCTGTCCCTGCTGAAGAGATGCACCCCCCGAGCATGATGCTGCCACCACATTTGACAGTGGGGATGGTGTGTTCAGAGTGATGTGCAGTGTTAGTTTTCCGCCACACATAGCGTTTTGCATTTTGGCCAAAAAGTTCAATTTTGGTCTCATCTGACCAGAGCACCTTCTTCCACATGGTTGCTGTGTCCCCCACATGGCTTGTGGCAAACTGCAAACAGGACTTCTTATGCTTTCTGTTAACAATGCCTTTCTTCTTGCCACTCTTCCATAAAGATCAACTTTGTACAGTGCATGACTAATAGTTGTCTTATGGACAGAGTCTCCCACCTGAGCTGTAGATCTCTGCAGCTCGTCCAAAGTCACCATGGGCCTCTTGACTGCATTTCTGATCAGCACTCTCCTTGTTCGGCCTGTGAGTTTAGGTGGACGGCCTTGTCTTGGTAGGTTTACAGTTGTGCCATACTCCTTCCATTTCTGAATGATCGCTTGAACAGTGCTCCATGGGATGTTCAAGGCTTTGGAAATCTTTTTGTAGCCTAAGCTTGCTTTACATTTCTCAATAACTTGATCCCTGACCTGTCTTGTGTGTTCTTTGGACTTCACTGTGTTGTTGCTCCCAATATTCTCTTAGACAACCTCTGAGGCCCTCACAGAGCAGCTGTATTTGTACTGACATTAGATTACACACAGGTGCACTCTATTTAGTCATTAGCACTCATCAGGTAATGTCTATAGGCAACTGACTGCACTCAGGTCAAGGGGGGCCGAATAATTATGCACACACCACTTTGCAATTATTTATTTGTAAAAAAAATTTGGAATCATGTATGATTTTCGTTCCACTTCTCATGTGTACACCACTTTGTGTTGGTCTTTCATGTGGAATTCCAATAAAATTGATGCATGTTTGTGACAGTAATATGACAAAATGTGAAAAACTTCAAGGGGGCCGAATACTTTTGCAACCCACTGTAGGTTGCCAAGACATCTGTGCCTATAGGCTCCTGTGATGTAAAGCCGAGCCTGCATCTAATGTTGAAGTTAATGAGAAACATTGTATCTCATGTAAAATAAGTTTATTGACATGCACAGGAAAATCACACACCCCAAAACCACATTAAAACGCAACTGACCAAATGAAGACTTGTATCTGAAGAATCCCCCCCCCCCCCCCACCCCCCCACCCAAAAGCAGAAAATCACAGCCAAAAATCACAGGAATAAGTGTGAAAGCAGCCTAAAAGACAGCACAGCTTCATTTTTCTCTTCAAAATTAAAAAACGGATGGCTACAGAATTGCACAAAGTAACCAGCAGTGGGAAGAAGGTTACTGTAAAATACTATTGGGTCGGAAGCAGTCACCCTGGAAGAAGGATGCCTCCACCCATTAGTAAATTTACACTATGAACTTGCTTACAGGAGGAGGGGCTGCACTGGTGATCTCATCAGTGCACCACTCCTCTTCACAGTTGAGTTAGTAGGCTCAACATGCCTACAACCAGTCTGTGGTTGCTTTGAGCGCAAAGGAGAAAAGTGAGGTTAGGAATCAAGTTATGCTGTCTGGCTGACTGTCTAGCTCTGTTGTCAAGGGCTGTCTGAATAGGGTTAAGATTATTTACGTACATGAGTTTCATAGTCGGATTTGACAATGTTCACTCAATGTCCATATGATGAATTCTTACAATGCTGTCTCTGCACCCATTGCTATGTATTTATTTCTCAATGCTATCTGTATCTAGGGGTCAATAGGCAGCATGTGACCTGTCCTTAATACATAGATTGAATCAGCCTTTCATAACCGAATGCATTATGTAAGCTACTGAATATTATTACTGAAAACTTGAAGATCTTGGGTTTTTTTTCAAAGCCTTCCTACATAAAAGATTCCTGGCCATGAAGTTGATGGCTCAACAGTTAAGATAATATTTATTTCTGATGGAAGCAAAAAAAGTGATTTGATTTGGGGTGAGCAAGCATCTCTAAAGGACACTAGCTTATCCTCACATTAAAAATTAAAAGATCTTCTCGGTACTCTGGAAATATGATAAATGGAGGACGGCATAATCTAATATACCTCAACAGGATGTAATGTATCATTGCCCAGAAAATGTTGATTAAAGGATGGCCTAGGACCAAACTTCCCAGTATTTTCATTCAGCAGAAAGCAAATTAGAAAAAAAAAAACCTGAATTATCAATTGCTTAACTCTTTCAGACTGCGCTCAAATGATACAAATCTGTCCAAATCTGAATTATAGTCCTGATAAACGGGATGTTATTTTACAGTGAAACAGATGATCAGTGTCTGTGCAGTAAAATGCACCTGTCCTATGGCAGGAAGCGTGGGATTAGAAATGTTAGTTAAGAAGGCATCAATGTTGTATGGTATTGCCGAGGGGCCTGGCTATAGCAGAGACAGAGTAATGGCCTCTACTGAGAGCATCTGCTAAAGCAGTGTTTCTCAACATTTTATTGGTGTGTACCCCTTTTAAAACCCTGTACTCACCAAGTACCCCCTAGCATAGTAAACAATATTACAAGTACTCCTTGACAAAAATATATTGACTCGTAGTACATGATAATTGGTTCTAAACCATTTCCAAGCATTTACAATTGCTTTTAATTAGCTAAAACACTAATTTGCTGTTTAAAAAAAGATTTTTCACGTTCTAAAACTCTTAATTTGTTATTTTTGGTTAAGTATATCAAGCTCGAGTACCCCCTGGAACCATCAGAAGTACCCCCTGGGGTACGCGTACCACAGGTTGAGAACCTAGGTGCTAAAGGACACCTGAATTGAGAGGGATATGGAGGCGGCCATATTTATTTCCTTTTAAAGCGGACCTGAACTTAAAACTTCCTCTCTGCTCTAAAAGATAAGCAACAGCATAATAACCTTTCAAGAAAAAATCTTTGTTACAGCTTACAGAATGCTTGCAATAAATATGGAGTGTGTCTACTTCCTTCTTTTATGGGTTTCAAAGGGTTAACATCCTGTGTTTACACATCAGCTGTGTCTGTGGAGTACTGACAAATTTCTGTGCTGAAACAGCTGAGAGATTAAATTACAATTGTGATTACTTACACGTGAGGGGGAATTGGACAGGCTCATTCCTCTAAAAACACACAGGGTGCATTTCTCACTGTTTTCCTTGTGTCCTGTGCAAGAGTTCAGGTCCACTTTAAAACACTTAAAGAGAAACTCTGACCAAGAATTGAACTTTATCCCAATCAGTAGCTGATACCCCCTTTTACATGAGAAATCTATTCCTTTTCACAAACAGACCATCAGGGGGCGCTGTATGGCAGATATTGTGGTGAAACCCCTCCCACAAAGAAATTCTGAGTACGTACTTTTGGCAGTTTCCTGTCTGTGAACCTTGCTGCATTGTGGGAAATAGCTGTTTACAACAGTTTCCAACTGCCAAAAAAACATGCAGCAGCTACATCACCTGCCAACAGTTAAAATGGCACCATGTAATCAATGTCAGAATGTAAATCAGGGATTTAAAAGATTTTACAATGGGCAAACACTGACTAAATCATTTATACATAATTATTGTAAAAATTAAGCACTTTTTTGATTACATTATTTTCACAGAATTTTACTCACCTGTGGCTTCTTCCAGCCAGCCCCCTGCAGCTGCCCCGTGCCCACGTAGTCTCGCTTGGATCCTTCTGTCTCCGCCGGCAGCTACTTCTGTTTTTTTTTTTTTTTTTTTACGACAGGCCTTAGAATGCGAGTGATTCTTTGCGTTCCTGGCCATATAGCAGTATAGAGGGTGCTATTGCGGCCAGGAGCGCAAAGATCCACTCGCGTTCCTAGGCCTGTCGGGCCTGTCGCTGAAAATGGAAGTAGCTGCCGGCGGAGATAGGAGGTAGGAGGATCCGAGCGAGACTACGTGGGCACGGGACAGCTGCAGGGGGCTGGAAGAGTGAGGTGAGTAAAAATCATTTTTTTTTTAGCCTTAAGTGACCCTTTAAGCAATGCAAATTGCCTGGTGGTCCTGCTTATCCTCTGCCTGTAATACTGTAATACTTTTAGCCATAGACCCGGAATAAGCAGAGTAGATGTTTTTGACTAACATCTGACTGGAGTAGAAGCTTGCTTGTTTCAAATGTGTGCCCCAGACACTATCGGAGTCAGAAAGACCAGCAGGTCTGCTAGATAACTGGTAATGGAAAAAGGAAGGGGTGTCGTGGCACCCTAAAGCAAAAACACAGGAAACAAAAAACACGAGAGGCTCCCTTTGCTAGTGGTTTTTTACAATTGGCACTGTGATTGGTAATGAGGAAGCGGCCTCAGACCCGCAAAACACGTTGCCTGTGCTAAATACAATTCTTTGTTCATACAAGAATTTTGTTATTGCAAATTGGTAAGCCACCTCATCTTTTTCAATTTTAAACTAATTTTAATCAATTTTATACACACCTAGGGCGCCTCTTTCCCTTTAATTGTGCAACCCTGTGGCACTACACATTTTCCTGCAAAATCCTCAGTTCTCTAATGTGGCAGAAAAGTCCCACCACGGGATGCATTGCAGTTCAGACATACACTGCAATGAAAGTCACTGTAAGCGTGTATGTTGGCCTGTCAACACACAGGTGACTTCACTGCTGTGGAAGAGTCTAGTACCATTTTTTTTTGCATGCAAAGTGTTTTGGAAGCTAACATCCTCCATTAGTGTAAATTGTAGCACCTGTTTCAGATGCATCTGGGTGCATTTATGCCTTTAAAAGGCTCTGCACACCTTTTGCTGTTAAAGGGAACCTTAACTGTGGGGGGGGGAAAAATTCACTTACCTGGGGCTTTCCCAAGCCTCCTGCAGCCGTCCTGTGCCCGCGCCGGTCCTTCGGTGCCCTCCGGTCTCCCTCCGCGGCTAAGTTTCGTTTTCGGCCGACTGCCAGTCGTCCTCCAGCAAAGCGTCCTCTTCTTCCGCATTCCCCGTCGTAAAGAGCCGTAAAGCGCGTCCGCATGATGCAAGGCGCGTCATGCGGACTTTTCCCCCACAGTTAAGGTTCCCTTTAAGTCATTCAGATGCCGCCTGGTTTTGGATGCACTGCCATATCTTCCTATTGTGTACATGCTGTGGGATTATTTGCATCCTATAGGTGCTTATAAAGTCCCTTACATCATGGACATCTCTGGGAGACACTGAGGTTAGTTTCACTTTCAGCAGCCCTCATTTTCATTATTTGTACTGTCATTTCACAGCAACCCTACCCCCTTAGAGTATATACATACATACATATATTCGTACAGAATATAACAAGGTGACAGGAGGACACTGATACAGGGGGCTGATTTTGTCAGTGCTTTTATAAAAAAAAGCGCCTTAATAATTGAGAAACAGAAGTATGAATATTTCCAATCATCCTTCTTCAGTACATTGCTATCTGTGTGTATATGTATCTGTACGTGTTGCATTCAATAAAACATGATGAAATTATCTTCTTCTCAAGTCTCATCATATATGTATATGGTAATTGAACCTGGGGTGAATAGTTTATTACTGGGTGGCGTTTATTTTAAAGAGGCACAACAACAAATGTGGCATCTCTTTGGACTCTGTTGACTAGTTGTCACTGCCACGCTGGGCACTGAACTCTTTATTAGCTGGATAGTGTACTATTTACAGATAACACCATTGACGCAGGCAGTTCCATTTTAAAGGGGCAGGTGAGGCAGATGGCCACCCGGAGGCGCAATTAAGGAGGAGGAAGCAGCGGGTGCAGAGACAAGGTCCAGTAAGACGTGGGCACGGGTGTAGAGAGGAGGGCCCAATTTCTATCCTCCTCGTTCTCCTTGGGACCTCCTTCTGTGCTCTTCTCAATACGCAGAGTTAAAGTGCAGTGAGCAGGAATTACAGCACAAACTCTCCAGGCTTTGTCCCAATTGCCACTCTCTCTTCTTCCTCATACTAGAGTCTGCACTGCATACAGGGGCAACCCCAGGATTTTCAATTAGGGGATTCCTGAAAGGTCTCCCTCATCCACGCACAATACAGTATAATATGGTAGGACATCATGCTGGGTACACATAATGCAATTTCCTGTCCGACTGACAGGATCTGATAATTATTTCCTAAATGTCCGATCAGGTACCGATCGACAGCAGGATCGATCAGGAGCAGTTTGGATACAGATAATAATGAGGACAGCCGACATTGCTATTGAGGGGGAAAGTGAAGCATTCCCACAGCAGGGCACAGGGTTGTGCTCAGCTCATAACTGACTCTGTTAACCTCCCTGGCGGTAAGCCCGAGCTGAGCTCGGGCTATGCCGCCGGGAGGCACCGCTCAGGCCCCGCTGGGCCGATTTGCATAATTTTTTTTTTGTTACACGCAGCTAGCACTTTGCTAGCTGCGTGTAACCTCCGATCGCCGCCGCTGCCTGCCGATCCGCCGCTATACCCGTCGCCGCAGCCGCCCCCCCCCCCCCAGACCCCGTGCGCTGCCTGGCCAATCAGTGCCAGGCAGCACCGTGGGGTGGATCGGATTCCCCTTTGACGTCACGATGTCGATGACGTTGGTGACGTCATCCCGCCCCGTCGCCATGGCGACGGGGGATACCCTCCAAGAGATCCCGTTCCCCAGAGCTGCTCCATGCTCTGTACACATGCTGCTGCTTCATGCTCTGTAAACACACTACTGCTCCATGCTCTGTACACAGTCTGCTGGTCCATGCTCTGTACACACGCTGCTGCTCCATGCTCTGTACACACACTGCTGCTCTATGATCTGTATACACAGTCTGCTGGTCCATGCTCTGTACACATGCTGCTGCTCCATGCTCTGTACACACACTGCTGCTCTATGATCTGTATACACACTGCTGCTTCATGCTCTGTACACACACTGCTGCTCCATGCTCTGTACACACTCTGCTGCTCCATGCTCTGTACACTCACTGCTGCTCCATGCTCTGTACACACTCTGCTGCTTCATGCTCTGTACACTCACTGCTGCTCCATGCTCTGTACACACACTGCTGCCCCATCCAAAGTCAACTGTATCAAGGAAAGAAAGGGGACGGTGCTGTGAGCTTCAGGACACCTGCGGATATTCTGGTGTCTCAACTTGTGCTTGTCCCAAGACACTGCACTGGCCCTGGTCTGAGGGGGGATTCTAGGCAGCTGTAATCCCCCCCCCTCCATTTGCCTATACTGAAGAGGTCATCTGTCCAGGGCCGGTTTAAGCAACAATGGGGCCCCAGGGCAAAATAAACCTGGGGGGCCCGCCCAACATATACCCCGGAACAAAAATCGGCATAAGGGGACCTTTTTTGCAGCTGGTATAGTCAGGGTGTGAAGTCCCAATCGGTCGGAGCTCCACATTCTGGCTATCCCAGCCTGCATGGTGGACAAGGGGTTAAAAAGTTTCAGGAAGGGGGACCCCACATAATTTTTTTTTTTTTTTAAATTTCCACACTCTAAACATAAAAAAAAAATTGGGAAAATAGGAAAAAATGCCAGGGATCTTCATACAGCCATATTGCGGCTGTATAGCGATCCCTGGCCAAAGCGCTGCGGCTGCGTATAGACCCCCTGTAAACCCCGTCAGGAAATTTTATTGCGCATTCGTTTGATGCATGTAAAATTACACTACCGTTTTGCTACTAAAAATGACATTTACCGCATTTAAAAGTATACTTTTTTCCTTCGAAACTTTAAAATCGATTTTCTCAAAAACTATAAGGTCTTTTTGAAAAATTGTTTTTTCCTCTTATTCCTAATGATCTCCTTAACATATCCTGCAAATGGAGGGTTTCTAGCATTTAAGATGGATTTGCTATTAACCATTAAAGTCGGCAGGTTTTTAAATGTGTATTTTTTTTCCTTTGAAACGTTAAAATCGATTTTCTCAAAAACTATAATTTTTTTTTCCTCTTGTAGCCACTGGGGGCCCCTACAAGCTCTGGGGCCCTGGGGAAGCTGCCTCCTTTGCCTCTATGGTAGCGCCGGCCCTGCATCTGTCTACCTATACTATGCAGGAACTTCATCTGGCTACCTATACTGTTGGGGTCACTTGGCTTTGTATACTTAGTGGGCTATGTATGGCTACTTATACAGCAGGTGTCATATGGCTATCTATATTAGGGGGGGGAGCTACACCTGGCTATGTGTACTTTGGGGGTCATCTGGCTACCTATACTGGGGGGGCTACTTCTGGCTATCTATGCTGCAGGATTTATCTGGCTACCTAATACTGGGGGCTACCTCTGGCTAACTAATAATGGGGGGTGCCTAATGCTGTGGGGGTACATCTGGCTAACTAATACTGGGGACTTCCTAATACTGTGGGGTACATCCAGCTATTATATTGAAAAACAGTGTACTCAAGTGTATGGAGGGGTGGAGGGGGATTTTTACAACATTTCCCTAGAAGCTATTTAGCCTAGAAACTACGCTGGGCACAGGACATCAAGGTTTAAATCCTGACAAAAGCAATACAGTACAATGCAATATAACGCACATAGTGTAAACATAGCCATAATTGTGTCTGAAGCACTTTGTAGGAGTCCTGACAAAGCCAGGATACCGGTGAAACATGTTATCTTTTGAAGTATCCAATAAACCTTTCAACCCGAGTGGTTTGCTTCTTTCCTCAAGTAAGTCACCATTTGACCTCCTTTTTAATTGTTTTATACCTTCAGTGCTTCATATTATTAAGTTAGTTACTTTAAGGAGGTTGAGAAAACCTTGAAATGGTCCCTGAGTAACTCATTAAAGATAAGTTCTGAAGAAAATTGATATTTCAACTCTGGATGTGCCCAGTGGACAGAATCACCTGCCAGCATGTTCTGCTTTTAATGACTGCAGGGGTAAGACCTCCTTACTGAAGCTTGTGTCACCACAGGAGACCAACTTGGGCATGAAAAATAAGTTATTTAGCTGCTGGAGGACTCCTCAGTTGATGTGCATGTTTCACATTACAGAGGACCTAACAGAAGGAGGGGCTTATAAAAGTGTTATTTGGGTGGGGGAGTTTTTATTAGTTTTGTATGAAATTAATGAAAACATTTTATCCGTTGGTAAGAAATTTGAAGTTTTTACAAGTGTCTTGTGTCTCGTGATACTGGCTCCCTCACTAGAGATTTGGAGGAACAGATTGTTGTTCCTTAAAGAGGAATATAACCCTGCATTTCAACTTTGCTGTAAAACATTATTTACAGTATATTATATGCAACCAGCATTTATTTTTTTACTAGATCAGCATTGGAATGGTTACTCTGAGCTTTAAAGGTCCTGGACAGAACTGCAGACGCATCCGAAGCTAACATAGATACATTTTGTTTACATAAATGTATCTAAGTGTGGCATGTGACTCACTCTCTCTGACTGAGATTGGCTGGAGGACAGCCAAAGAGTGTGTAACATTTATCACTTGTTACATTCTATTTAGTTAAATGTATCCATCTGAACTTCTGCATCTCTCTCCACGGAACTTTAAACCTCTGTGTTTAACCCTTCCAATGCTGGTCTATTAAAAAAAAAAAATGCTGGTTGCATATAATATGCTGTAAATAATGTTTTAGAGCAAAGTTGAAATGCAGGGTTATATTCCCGCTTTAATGTCTTTTGTTCCGTGTGCTAGCTTTAAAGGAAGTTCCTGCAGTGCTTGTGCATCCTTCTCATTTCCCTCTTCAGAGATCAGAATATGTCGCCTGCCAGGGAGTTGGACAGCATGTCTGTACAGTCATTGCCCCAAAACCGCCATCCAAAATGATTTGTGAAGTTCGTTTATTATGAAAAACAAGTAAAAAATGTGTGCATAGAACTGATCTCTGATTTTCATTGCTACAGTATTTGTTTCATCATTGCTGAGAAAACACATATATAAGTAAATAAATACTTGTTCTTCTTAAATAACTTTTGTATTGCACTGTCCACATTTTGATTTTAGTGAATTCTACATAGTAAATAAAGAGAAAACTGTTTCAAGCATTTTCTATTTTTGCTGCTTCTGACTGAAGCCAATACTGATATCATTTCCTCCCTTACTCTTTTTTTCTCCTAGAAACAGACACTGTCATATCTAGCTTGATTAGTAAACACATGTGAGCACAGCATGGATCATATTTCAGTAGCTTCTCCCTTCTCAGCCTTGTTTTTCATTGAACTACCCTCAGCCAATCAGTGAGGAGAAGGAATGTTAGAGGGGAGATAACAAGCTCCGTTCTCACCGGCAATGTAACAAATAGAACCAGGCTGACTAAGATAAGATGTATTACTCCAAAAATATGTATAATTGTATTGGAATACTTGCAATGTAGGGTCTGGTTGTAACCTGTATGATTAACACAGAGCAGTGGGTAAATGGAATTTGATTTTATGGCTGACAATCCCGCTTTAATCACTTGAGGACCACAGTGCTAAACTCCCCTAAAGACCAGGCCATTTTCCTGTAAATGGGCCACTGCAGCATTAAGGCCTCGCTGCAGGGCCGCACAACTCAGCACATAAGTGATCCCCCCCCCCCTTTTCTCCCCACCAACAGAGATTTCTGTTGGTGGGGTCTGATCGCTCCCCCAGTGTTTATTTTTGGGGGTGAAAATATTTATGTCCTTTATTTTTAAATAAATTTGTCATTTTTTTTTCTACTCCCTCCCCCCGCGAGTCATTCAGTGCGATTGGCATGCGATCGCCCGCAAACCACGCCCCAAGGACCTTACACCGATCGGCATTAGGCCGTTCTGGGCCTGACGTGTCCACGCCCATCAGCGTGACGTGGTCAGCAAGTGGTTAAAAACACAGATTTTTTCGCAAAAACGGCCACGATTGCGCGCAAAAAAATGCGTTTGCGCTCGAAAAACATTACGCGTGTTGTAATGCGTGCAACATGCTAGTGCGACCTTGATAGCAGTTATCACGGTTTAGTGAATCAAGCCCTCAGAGGGAACCAGCCTGAAGTAAGTGAAAATCTTCCCAGTAGGGGACAAAGACGACAACACAAATCTGACAAAGGTTCTCATCTTTCTTTCGAAGTTTTGGCCAGCTTCCACTTTAAGCTTGTTTATAACCACATGGCAACTTTCAAGCAATGCTCTAGTTTCCTCACAGCATCCGCGTTTCTCCTGGCTGTCATCGATAATGGCTGCAGCACACAAACACAAATGTATCTGCGGCAGCAGTTTTTTGTCAGAGACAGATACATTTCTGAACAGAATATATTATTCAGCCCAGCGGTTTTACAGAGAAGCCATCTTCCGAGAGCCCTGATTGAGAGCATCCTAAATATACGTATATTTCATTTCCGTGAAAGCTGCATTATTTTATTACTGTTTAAGGATGAGAGCAATGTTAGCTTTCAGAATGATGTATGGCCAATTAAAATGGTAGTGTTGGATCATGGCTATGTGATCACTTTACTGATTACTGCGTGACCCTGGAGCTGATTATGTTTAGCACCCTGATTAACAATTAATTGGGCTGATATAGTGCTGGCTTACAGGTATTGAGTTGCAGTGTAAAGCTGTTGTGGTTGTGCATGTGATTCCGAGGAGGGGATGGAGGGGTAGGAATAAAGGGGTGAATAAATTCCCTACGAGACGCAGTTTGTTTGGTGGGGTTCATTATTAGCTTGGTTTGACAGTGTGCACGAAGGTGTCATTGCCGACATCACATGTTAATAGCAGCTGCCTCGTATATACAGTCTATTTATAATGTCGCCAGCTGTTACTTAGTTAAGAGTCACTGGGAATCATGTGACTGCGTGGACCATGTAACCTCTTCTATAAAGAATTGATACTGGGTGACAGGAAGACTAAGACTAAATCCCTGTGATTAGCTGTTAGTATGTATAGAGACAGCGCTAAGGTATACAAGTAAAAATAACATGATAGTGATAATGATAACACATTTTAAGAGCTCCTCTACCATGGGGATCAAAGTACTGTATAAGAAATATGTATGCAATGATATAGATGCATCTCACCAGAAAGGAACAGGGCCAGGCAGACAAACCATGTGATTATCACCTTCTAGGAAGAAATGCACATGCAGATATAATAGCCTTGGCAACCTTGAACACGTAATGTCTCCAGTGGGAACCAAGGCATTATATATAAATATATATATATATATATATATATATATATATATATATATATATATATATATATGTAATTTTATTTGTATTTATTTACTTTTTTTTTGCTTTGCTTTAGACAATTGCAAGTATTGACTAGTTGTTATTGCTGCATATGCTGTCCCTTGGGAAACACTCGCTATGCTGCCTTTGGAGGAAACACCATCATATGAACAAGATATGGGGGCGTAATCCTCCAGCTGTAAAATCCTGACAAATTCTGTACTTCACACAACAGTAAAAGGTATTGTGTTTTTTTCATATTTTCTAGTAAGATTAAAGCCCCACACACACATGCTAGGTGAAACGAGATGACGCTAACAACTGCCTCTGCCGAGAATGGAGCGTGTGTTCAGTGTCCCCTGATGCTTCGCCCAGTAATCTGTCAGGGGGGTTGAGTGAGTCCACTTATCCCATAACCACGTGGCATCACCGGCGAGCTGCTGCGTTGATTCTCTGTCCTCCCGCATACCAGCACAATGCATCATTAGCCCGCAGGCTAATCACACACAGCATCTCTGCCTGCACGCCGTGTGACTGCCTGCCCCAAGACTAAGTCACTCCCCACACAGCATCTCTGCCTGCAGGCCGCTTGACTGCCTTCTCCAACAGGGTCCAGCACTCCAGGCAGATTCCTGAATTTTTAAGGCCGCTGCTAGCAGCGGCCGCTATAATAATTTTTCTGGTGCGTGTACATGCCTGCCTAATTTTTCTGGCTGCACTGCAGCTGCAACACAAAACAAAAGGCATGTACATGTGTCAATTCTCCTTCGTGATCATTACCTTGCCGCGGTGAAGGGGCTTGTGTATTACAATGAAGCAATGACCTCTGGCTATATGAGTGTCTCAGGGGGGGGGGGGGGGGGCATACCCAAGATAATAAGGTTGTTGCTTCATTGTGGAAAGACCAAATTCGATCAGCTGGACAGTCACTGTTCTGTCATTAAGCTACCTCAGCCCGGCGACCATATGGGCTGGAAAGCCGCTATCGCCTGCACTCTGGCCATGGTGCGCACCAGTCCAGCATGGCCATTACTACACAAACAGCTGTTTGCGGTGCGTTACACAGTGAGTTTGGTCTGTCAGTGTAAACTAGTACACTAATTACACTCCCTGATTGATGTATACACATGCAAGATGTTTTGAAGCACGTTAAGCCTCCAATTTAGCATGCAATGTGATTTCTGCCCTTAAAACGCTGCTGTGCGTCAAATCCAGATTTTTCCCTGGGATTTTTGTGTCTATCCCACTCCCCCATGCAAAAACTCAGATGTTAGACCCCTTGAAACATCTTTTCCATCACTTTTGTGGCTGGCAATCATAAATGTTTCTAGTTTTTGAAGTTCGCCTCCCCATTGAAGTCTATTGTGGTTTGCGAAAGTTCATGTGAACCAAACTTTTTGTGGAGGTTTGCTTTTGAGGTTCACGAACCAAAAATCGGAGGTTCGAGCCATCTCTATACAGGAGGCGGGGGAGTGGCGGTGAGTGGCAGCCTGAAGAAATAGCAGGCTAGCGACAATCTGTGTGTCGCTAGCCTGGTGCTTTTTTGAATGGGGAACAGCAGAGCCCAGGGTGGGGGGTCTGGAGGACTGCTGGAAGGACACAGAGGCTGGGCATTGTATCTAGAATGTGCCTCTGTGTCCTAATAGGATTTATCAAACCCACCTCGGGTTCTCTTTAACTACTCTACGACTGCTCCACACCAACGGGCGTGGCCGTGGCGGCAGCCCCAGGACTGCCTAACGCCAATTGGCTTCAGGTCCTGGAGCCGGCTACTGAAGGAGATTGCGCGCAGGCTGCGTGCGCATCTCCTTCTCAGGGGGTGGAGCTCTGCCCCATCTTCAGTCTCCAAGCAGCAATAGCCGCTCGGGAGACTGTTAGACGGCGTGATCACCATGTATTTACAGCATGCGAATAGCAGCAGCGCTGTACTGGGGACAGCCGTGTGACATGGCTGTCGCCCTGGGGGACAAGAGACCGAAGGGCTCTCATAGGCAGAAGCCTATGACAGCCTTTCGCGTGATTGGCTGGCTGGGGGGAGGGAGGGGATTTAAAAAAAAAAAAAAAACACAGAATTAGTAAAAAAAACTGTAGAAAACAATGAACATAAGTATTTATAAAAAAAAATAAACACAAGGGGGGGCGATCAGACCCCACCAACTCGGTAGGGAGAAAATGGTGTGGGGGGGATCACTCGTGTGCTGTGTTGTGTGCAGCCCTGCAGCTTGGCCAATTATGAAAAAAAACAGGCTGGTCTTTAGGGGGGTGTACCACTGTGGCCCTCCTCAAGTGGTTTTAAAGGACTGTTATGAAAACATATACATAATGGTTCACTGATAGAATAAGTAGAAAAGAGACAGGAAAAACTAGTGTGACAACACTACCATTGATTGCTTCTCAAGTACAGGGGTGAGGGGTGGAGAGTCGAGACACTATGTAAGGTTTTGTCACCTTACCTAGCTAGTAGTGAATGAGCCGGTGAATCTTTTGATAACTATGGTGGATCTGGATATTTGAATGAAGGGGCACTGTGCCAGATTGTATGCTTGTCTGAACAAACAGGTGAGATTTATGGGCATGCTTGAAGGTATCAATGCCTAGAATATGTCAGGATAAATGCGGAAGAGAGTGCCAAAGAGGATGTGAATCTCATAAGAAGTCCAAAATGTAAATGTGTGAAAGAAAGTGACAAGAATGGAGGATGGGAGGGTTTCATGTGAGAAACAAAGGTTGTAAGTGGGATGGAATCAGGAAATTAGTGAGGAAATGTATGTAGGGGACAATGCGCCGGAAAAAAATGGTGCAGGGTGATGCCAATAATGGCATCTTGGTAATGAGGTTAATGTTTTATAAATGTCCTAAAACATTAACCACCCTAGCATTCTGGACGAGCTGAGCTCGTCCAAGAAAAAGTTGCTGCTAGTGTTTCGAACGAGCTCAGCTCGTCCAGCACTTCCCCCACTCACCGCTGTGCAGCGCGTGCATTCGGCCGCCTTCTCTGTGCTGCTGCGGCTGCTGCGGGGCTCCCTCTCCCTCCTGCTGGGCTCTGATCGCCGGTCCCCGGCTCCCCCGATCCTCCGGTCCCCGCTCCCCTCTTCTCTCCGCAATTCTCCGGAGATCCGGCAGTCAGGGAAGATGGCGCAGCCCAGCCACTTCCTCTGACGCCGGCTCCTGCGCCCCCCAGTGTCCGTCGCGGCGACAGCATCATTAGATTACATAGGGAAACAAACTCTATGTAATCCAATCATGCTACTGTAATTCAAAAAGTTGTTTGCACAAACACAAACACCTGTCAGCTCTCAATAAAAGCCCTGAACCGTTACTGCCTCTCCCTCTTTCAGAGTCCCCAGCGTCCAGTGTTAGTCTGTTGTCAGCTATCATCTGTGATTTCTGTGCGATTTCTGTGCGATTACTGCTTTTTTCCAGCCTTAGCTTCGTTCATATTACTGTCAGATTGCGTATTGCTTTCCGTCTTTTTCAAGACGCTGGGATCCCTGTGCGTTTGCTTTTGCTGTTTTTTTGGTTTTTTTTGTCGCTGCCCGTGACCCCGTACCCTGCTTGGGGTCATGGCCTCGTCCTCCCGGAGGCGTGTGCGTGACGAGGAGTTGCTGGATGTCCTCGAGGCAAGCGACAGCGAAGACGAGCTCCTAGAGGAATCGACAGACAGCGAGGTTCCCGGTAACCTGTCTTCGGAGACGGAGACCAGTGATGAGGAAGCCGAGGAGCCAGTGACGGTCGCACGCACCTGGTGTGAGCTGGGGAGCCCCACTCAAGCTCCGCCACCCAGGTTCCCCTTCACAGGGGCACCCGGGCAGAAGATCGCATGCGACGAGAGTCCGCTGTCCTTTCTGGAGCTCTTCCTGACTGATGACGTCATCCGCAACATCAGCAGGAATCTTCTCTACCCAGGTTCTCGCGGAGCAGGAAGTGGGAACCTGTGACCAGCAATAAGATGTAATTACCGGCATCTGTGATACATTGCCTGGTCCCGGCGATCCCATCTCCTCTCCACTTCCTGTTTAGTTTAATAGAGTCCTGTAGCCAACCAATCACCATGCGGCGACTGAAGCCACATGGTGATTGGCTGACTCATTCAAACTAACAAATGGAGAGGAAAAGCGATCGTCCAGGAGCCGGTAATGTATCATTTAACCCCTGCCGCCTGTCACACTGAACCCTCTGCTCACCGCAATAGAAACTTTCTGGCGCACAATTGAAAAGCACGGTAAACATAATTTACCATTTTGAAGAGCAACATTCAGGCGCAGTGATAGATCATTACCGACAGTGCACCCTGCGCCATAATTTCCGCCCTGCTCTTGAATAGCGGCCGTGCGCCAGAATGTTGCACTTCAAAGTGGTAAATTAAGTTTATGTGCTTTTCAATGGTGCGCCAGAAAATTTCTATTGCGGTATGCAACACTTTTTTACTGCTCAAAAAAACTATACAGTTCAGGCCTAGTTTAGTTTATATTATATAAAAAATAAAAGTTCAAACAAGCTTACAGAAAAATTAAATAAATGGCATTAGTAAGTACTTATTTTGGGAAAAATGGACCTAATTCAGTTGTGTGAGAAGAAAAAAAAATACAAGACTGATTAAAAAGCATTATTTATTTATAAGGGGGTTAATTTCATATTCAGTTGAAACACAGTTTTATGTAATGATTAATTCCTTAAAGCATATGCCTCTAGTGAGACAAGCTATGAAATTTTAACTAGAAAACAAAAAGCTTTGACAGATGCAATAGCAAGGGATTTGAAACAGCGAACCAAAATGTTTAAGTTTTTATGTGGAAGCTTTAACAAAATTATTTTTTTTCAAAAGCTAACAAATGATCCTTATTTAACAGAAAACAGTGAAAAAGTACAGCGCAGAGGCGTTGTGGTGGAAATCAGGACTTGACAGAAATGTCAGCCCCATAACGGCACCATTTTAAACTTTTCAGTTGTGTAGCCATGCTTGCCTGTGCCTGTATACTTGACTTAAAGTGTATCCGAGGCGACATGTGACATGATGAGATGCTAAACATTTTAGTAACCAGGCTCTATTTTTATTTTGCTGCCTGAAAGAGTTAAATTTCAGACATGCATGTGACAGCTTT
Source organism: Hyperolius riggenbachi (assembly GCF_040937935.1). Classification (NCBI taxonomy): domain Eukaryota; kingdom Metazoa; phylum Chordata; class Amphibia; order Anura; family Hyperoliidae; genus Hyperolius; species Hyperolius riggenbachi. The sequence goes on along the minus strand of NC_090646.1, from coordinate 117,560,685 downwards.
AGTCTTGCCGGGACCTTGTTGGGAAAAAAATAAGCCTCACGGATAAGTAAGTTACAGCCATAAAAGTTTTCCTGGCAGAACACAACTTCTGAGGGCAGGGGAGAGATAGAAAAAGGTCAATAGTTCATGTAGTTTAACTTTGGGACATTTCATAGGCAGCCGTTGAGCAGAGACAATAAAGCATTCAAATCTACTTTGTAAAAGTTTAAGTATAAAATAAAAAATGGGATATATAAAAAAGTATTTTTAGTGGTAGGAGGATGAAAACAATTGTTTATTTCATGAGGTTACTTTCCCCTCACTTTAAAGGGTACCTGAACTGACATGTGACATGATGAGATAAACATGTGTATGTACAGTCCCAAGCATACATAGAGCTTAGCTGTGTTACTTTTTATCGCTGTAAGGATTCGGAATGCAGGCCTGTAAATAACACTTTATTTTCAGTTATACCTGTAGAATACTGTATTTTTCGGACTATAAGACGCTCTGGACTATATATATATACACAGGGGGATGGAGACGCCAGAGGTAACTGGGACAGTGGACACAGGAGGACAGGACACATGGGGATGGAGGCGCCAGAGGACACAGGGATACAGTGGGCACAGGACAGGACAGAGGACACAGGGATGGAGATGCCAGAGGTCACTGGGACAGTGGACACAGGAGGACAGGACACAAGGACAGAGGGCTTAGGGGGATAGAGATGCCAGAGAGCACTGGGGACAGTGGACACAGGAGGACAGAGGATAGGACACCGGGACAGTGGACACAGGTAAACAGAGGGAACAGGGGACACTGGAGTACAGAGGACATAGAGAGGTAGCAAGAGGTATAAGAAAGGTACAAGGAGGACATAATAATTGGTGGGAAGGTCCATAAGACGTCCCTGCACCATGGACGCTCCAGGTTTAGTATATTATTTTTTCCCTGAATTTTGTCCTCTAAACCTCTAAGCCAATCATGCTGCTTACTGCCCTGACTCCTTTCCTGATAGGAGCCATTGGTCCCGCCCGCGGGACTACCGGCTCCTATCAGGAAAGGAGTCAGGAGCAGTAAGCAGCATGATTGGCTGTCTGTGGCAGCGCCCCCATGCTTGATTGGTTCCTGGCTGGCAAGCGCTTCCTAGTTTGACGGCGACTTCAATGATGCGAGCAGAGCGGCCTGCGGATTGCGAGCAGTGCAGATTAGTTCCTGGCTGGCAAGTGCTTCCTGGCTCGGCGGTGATGCGAGCCCCGCGGGCGGGACCAATGGCTCCTATCAGGAAAGGAGTCAGGAGCAGTAAGCAGCATGATTGGCTGTCTGTGGCAGCGCCCTCATGCTTGATTGGTTCCTGGCTGGCAAGCGCTTCCTAGTTCGGCAGCGACTTCAATGATGCAAGAAGTGTGGCTGCTAATACAGGTTTTTAACACGCTCGATGGGATGACGGGACAGACAACTAAGAACATGGGGGATTGGAGACTCAGAGGACACAAGGGAACACAGGGATAACAGCATATATGTATGTATTTAATACATTCTTCTAGGGGGATAGAAGAAGCGGAGGACATGGGAACTGAGGCGGAGGTCCAAATGTATTATGCAGGTCCAAATGTATTATTCGGACTATAAGACGCACTGACTTTTTCCCCCTCTCTTTTGGGGGAGAAAAAGTGCGTCTTATAGTCCGAAAAATATGGTAACCCTTACTGATAACTAATTACAAGCCATAAAACTCTTGCATGGCAGAGAAACATTGCAGAGAATGGTCACATAGTACAAGATGGGAGTTGTGTAACATTAAAACGCTGTGTCATTCACCTGAGACAATAAAAATGCGAAACTGCTGAGACTTTTTGTATTTCAATTATTATTTCATATTCTGATTGATTATTAATACAAAATACAGGAGATTTCAAGAACATGAAATGATAGACAACAGAGATTGCAACTTTGCCTCACAACAGTTTATATTTCGCTATTTTACTATTAGAGATATTTGACCAGTTTGTTCAAGACATAAAGTACTGGAAAACCTTGCAGATTGGGGTACAGTGAGCAAAAACACTAAAGCAATCAATGAAAAATAGGATAAACTGAGAATAGGATACCAAGTGTATGAGAAAAGTGAGAGAAAGGAAACAAAATATACAGTGAGTTCTGAAGTAAAATAAGAGAAAAAAGAAAGAAAAGGAGAACGGGCAGCAAAGAATTGTGAAATAAAGAAGTGTTGGGGAGGGAGCCATTATGGGCGTCCAATAACACTTATTACTTCCATTAATAAACACCATTGAACTATCTTTTATACAGTATATTGATAGTGATCTACCTTATCCTCTAACTGGATCCAATCTTCCCAAGAGGTTTTAAATTCCTTCTGATCATTTTTGGTGGAGATAGAAGAGATTTGTGCCATCTTAACTTATCTACTTCCCTCTTCCATTCGCCAAGGGTGGGGATTTTCTTACTATTCCAATACTGGGCATGATTTGCAAAGCTGTTTCACCTGTTTTCCTGTTTTCACCTAATCTATGTTACTTTTTTAAGTTCCCAAAGAGCAAAAATATAATATAATTAAGGAAAGAAAAGTATTATTGAAATGAAGTTAATCAGGAACAACTTACTTTGGACTTGATTCACTAAGACAAATAGCATACTTTATCAAAGTTAACATGCCTTATCAGAGCAGCATAGCGAGCCCTACGAACTGATGTCTGCTAATTGGCAATGATGAGAGCTCCACTCGTCCTGCCCTGAGCCCCCGTGGGTTCGTATGTTACTCTGATAAGGCGTGTTAACTCGGATAAGTCATGCTATTTGTCTTGGTGAATCATGCCCATTGAGTGATTTTGCTCGTAAATGTGATGAAAGGTAATTTTTATCAATTAGGCGGTAAATAAGTCATTTATGAGAAGTTTTGTGAATAAAGCCCATTGTGACATAAGTGATCTAGCAATAAAAAAAAACCATATTGGGCCTTATCCGATTCATATTTTCTCCTAAGTTTTCTCCTAGGTGAAATTTTACGTCTTATCAATAAAATGCATGTTAAGCCATCAACAAGTAAGAACACACTTTGATCGACTCTACCAAACTGCATAAACAGGTAGGTGCATTATATTATCATCCATTATTTTTTATATTATTAAATATATTAGTTCCATAAAAATGGCACAACAATATGGTTCTAATTATCCACTTGGCCTACCAATGCAAACTAATGTGCTCATGAACACAATGTGCAGAGACCCCTTGTAATGACTTTAAGTTATCCATCTATATTATGCTAATTTTCATATGTTTATCCTTTAATTTTGTTTTCCACAAGGCTAGCCTCTGCAAATCTTATTCTATTAAATCCTTTGACCCCTTTTAATAGCACAGTATAGACATTATAATAGGATGGTACATTGTTTCAAATCAAATTATTATAGCTGAAGGGGTTTCAGTGAATGCTACGTTTCAGTTTGCACATGGGGCAAGTTGTATGTTATGTTATTTTACTATGGAAAAATAAGACTTGTACATGTCATAGACAACCTAATGATATTGACATATCAGCAGAAATCTCCATAATCCAGATCAGCTTTATTAGGTCAAAAATTATTAAAAAATAATAATAATAATAATAATAATAATAAAGGAAAGAAGTAAAGGGGCTGTGACATTTATAGCTGGCTACAAACTGTAAATTAAAAAAAAAAACATATTTTGAATAATATAAAAATTATACATTGACTCAGGCTGAGGACACACCGCAGAGTGCTTTTTGGATCGTTTATGATTAAAAACAAACAGCTCCCATTGACTTTGGCATTTAAAGAAGATCTGCACTGTCCAATTTGTACAATAAAAAACATATCAATTGAGTCACTGTGATCTCCTGGATCCCTCTTTGCTGTTTCTGCCGCTCCCTGCTGCGTTCCTGGCTTTTAATCTCCAGTTTTAGGCAGTGTTCGCAAACAGAAAAACATGGCTGCTAACCAGGAAGTGAGGTATGTGTAAATATACACGCGCGCGCACGCACGCACGCGCACACACACACACACACACACACACACACACACACACACACACACACACACACACACAGACACACACACACACACACACACACACATATATACATATATATATATATATACATACATACATACACACACACACACACACACACACACACACACACACACACACACACACACACACACACACACACACACACACACTACTATGTGTGTATGTGTCTGTGTGTATATATGTGTATATATATATATCATGTTACATTATACTACAAGTTTCTGCACACCAACCTGGGATTGGTCACAGTTTCTCAGCATGTGACAGGCATCTCCCTTCCCTGTAGTAATCCAGACCACATTAGAACAGGTATAAGAACTTATAGGATAGAAGAAATAAGGCTGAACATTTTGTTACAGAGTCTCTTTGAATCATAGCAAAATTGCAGCAAAATTGCTAAGATCGTGTTTTTTTTCAAAAAATCATGATTGTGGCTATTATGCCCAAATTAAACGAAAAGTGCTCTGCTGTGTGCCTGCAGTAGAGTTGAGATGAAATTTTCGTAATTTCGCATTACTAAAATTACGCATGCGAAATTTGCGATTACGATGCGAAATTACAGTAGCGTAATTGCCATTAAAATCGTAATTGAAAATACCGTAAGCGTAATTTTCAACGCGTAATTTCGCGTTTCGTTCATGCCGTAATTTCGCATTAAACGCTACCGTAATTTCGCGTTAAACCGTAACGCTCCGTATAATATAAAAAAGCCGCCAACTTTAAGGGTTAATAGCAAAGCCCCCTTAAATGCTAAGAGCCTCAAATTTGGAGAATATATTAAGGAGTTCAGGAGGAATAAGAGGAACATTTTTTTTTTTCAAAAAGACCTTATAGTTTTTGAGAAAATCGATGTTAAAGTTTCAAAGGAAAAATGTAAACATTTAAAAACCCGCCGACTTTAACGGTTAATAGCAAAGCCTGCTTAAAGTTTAGGAACACCAAATTCCCAGGGTATATTAAGGGGATCAGTGGGAATAAGAGGAAACATTTTTTTTTTCAAAAAGACCTTATAGTTTTTGAGAAAATCGATTTTTAAGTTTCAAGGGCGAAAATGTCTTTTAAATGCGGAAAATGTCAGTTTTTTTTGCACAGGTAACAATAGTGTATTATTTTCATAGATTCCCTCAAGTGGGAAGAGTTTTACTTACTTCGTTCTGAGTGTGGGAAATATAAAAAAAAAAGACGTGGGGTCCCCCCTCCCAGACCTCTTTAACCCCTTGTCCCCCATGCAGGCTGGGATAGCCAGAAGGCGGAGCACCGGCCGTGTGGGGCTCCGCACCCTGACTATACCAGCCCGCATGGTCCATGGATTGGGGGGTCTCGGAAGGGGAGGGGCAGCCAAGCTTTCCCCTCCCCCTCCGAGCCCTTGTCCAATCCAAGGACAAGGGGCTCTTCTCCACCTCCGAGGTGCGGCGTAGTTACAATGTAACAAAGTTGTTACATTGTAATAACTTTGTTACATTGTAACTGATAGAACATTTCCGAGGCTATTTCGAGGGATCATTTATTTAAAGGGACAGGTAAGTATTAATGGTTAATTAAGAATATTAAAGGACTTTTTTCGTGGTTATGTTTTTTGTTCAATTAAAATACTTTTTTTAAGTGTTTGTGTGTTTATTTACTTTTACCTCTTAAAGGAAATGGGTAAGGGGTACAAGTACCTCTATACTCATTTCTTCTGGGAGGGGGGGTGGGCATCTGGGGGACCCCTTTTTAAAGGGGACTCCCAGATGCCACCATGAACCCCCCCCCCCCCAGGAAATCACGGCCTCCACCTCCACCGCCCATCGGAGGTGGAGAAGAGCCCCTTGTCCTTGGATTGGACAAGGGCTCGGAGGGGGAGGGGGAGGGGAAAGCTTGGCTGCCCCTCCCCTTCCGAGACCCCCCAATCCATGGACTATGCGGGCTGGTATAGTCAGGGTGCGGAGCCCCACGCGGCCGGTGCTCCGCATTCTGGCTATCCCAGCCTGCATGGGGGACAAGGGGTTAAAGAGGTCTGGGAGGGGGGACCCCACGTCATTTTTTTTTATATTTCCCACACTCAGAACGAAGTAAGTAAAACTCTTCCCACTTGGGGGAATCTATGAAAATAATACGCTATTGTTACCTGTGCAAAAAAAACTGACATTTTCCGCATTTAAAAGACATTTTCGCCCTTGAAACTTAAAAATCGATTTTCTCAAAAACTATAAGGTCTTTTTGAAAAAAAAAATTTCCTCTTATTCCCACTGATCCCCTTAATATACCCTGGGAATTTGGTGTTCCTAAACTTTAAGCAGGCTTTGCTATTAACCGTTAAAGTCGGCGGGTTTTTAAATGTTTACATTTTTCCTTTGAAACTTTAACATCGATTTTCTCAAAAACTATAAGGTCTTTTTGAAAAAAAATGTTTTCCTCTTATTCCTTCTGATCTCCTTAATATATTCTCCAAATTTGAGGCTCTTAGCATTTAAGGGGGCTTTGCTATTAACCCTTAAAGTCGGCGGCTACCTAACATTGATCCATGCGTCAACTTTTCCGCTTCGGGAGCATGGCCATACGCATTAATTTCGTAATACCCGTTGCAATGCGAAAATTACGCGAAAATTACGCTTACGCAAAATTTCGCGAAATCCTTCTTCATTACGATTATGTACTTACGGCCATAAACGTAATTACACTAATTACGCGAAATTTCGCGAAATCGTAATTACGCCATTACGCTCATCTCTAGCCTGCAGCCTTATGTGGGTTCACATTGTGACAATGTTGAGTTCCCAGAGTATCATTTATGGATGCGGTGGCTCCATGGCATCATTGTATATCAGTCACAGCACACTGCTTGGATTTCTCCACCAACCAATGAGATTTTGTTGCTGGGGTACACAGATTACTCTTAAGTTAAGTTCTAAAGAGAGGATTTTCAGGAACAGTAGTTATGCCTGTGGTAACTTCCTGGAATAAATTCATGATGAGTCTCTGAGGGTAGTCAGGACTCACTACTACAAAGATTGTAGACATGTTATGGGAGATATCTTTTATGTTTGTTTGCCATTAAGTCTGGAACAGAGCTGGGGGCTGTATTTAAAGTATGTAAGACAATAAGTGCAGATCAAATGTATGGAATCTGTATCTCAAACGTTCTATGGATTTACTGTGCATATCTTGCCTCTTTTTAATAATAGAGTGATTCCTTTTTTGTCAATTACCCCTTTTAATTACGAGGTATTATCCTGTCAATAAAAATCACATTTAGATATAGATGTCATTTCAAAGACTCTACAAACTGAAGTTATATGTGAAGGCTCACATCATAATTTATTGCACCTTAAATGGGACTAATAAGTACGGTAGGTTGTTGTATCAGTAAAAGCTATATGTGTGCTTGATAGTTGTTATTATTAGGGCTTTCAGACCATATTCCCATCACAGACAGGATGGTTTTTCTGGTCTGCTTAATCCAGGCTTTCTGATATACAGGGTAAAACAGTGTGCCTGATAAACTTTTTCGTTTTTCCTTTTCTTTTTTTTTTCTGCAACAACAAATAATCTATAAATAACAATAAGGACAAGGCGTAAGTCACCAAATTTGTATAAACTATAGCAGTTTCTTTTTGTCTAACACAATACAAAATTATATTTTTCTGCTCATAAAATGTTACAAGGCAACCCAAAGGTGGCATTTTCAAAAATAAATAAAAAACCCTTATTTGGTAACTTTCATATGCAGTGATTAAAAACTAACGTAAAAAAAATGCTAATTTTTTTGTGCTAATTACAATAAATAATAAGACAAATATGTTGATAAACGCTTGTTTTTCGTATGTATAGAATACAGAAGGTTTAGGCCATCTGTCATTAAGGAGCTTATTATTCATGTCCTGTGGAGTCACTGGCAATGGCAATATGCAAAGTAACTATCCAAGCTGGACAAATACAACAGTGCATTGTCTTGTTTTTATTGCTGTCTATGACAAAATGGGGGACACATATTGCAATTAAAAAAAAAAGAACTCAAGAGGTTCTAATATTTTCTACTGATTAATAAAGTACCTGTTTAAAATAGCAAAAAGTGCTATGAAGCATAAAGGTTATGCTAGATGTAACTTGGTATCTTCAAAACAGCGACGTCATCCAAATGACATAAACTGGCAAGTGGGAGGGACGAGTACCTAACAAGTTGCATGCAAGCTGTTAGAGGAAACCAACATCCTCCAAGCGGTAGACAGGTCATGTGTGTGCTCAGTGTGTACTTTATCCCATTAGTGGGGCTTGCACACTTTTGCAGGTAAGCATTCATCTGTTTTTAAGTAGCGCTGCTCAGCTCTTTACTATGTTTTAATTTATTTCCGGCCAGCTGCTCCCACTTAACAGTTTTGCTTTTGGTGTATATGCAGAGCTTCTGTTTGGTTCAAGGTGCGTTTGCAGTCTCTGGGGGGGCTCAGCGCATCTCTGAGTTGAGGCCAATCGGTGGCGGCCTGGTGATGCGCTGATCCCACTTTTTTACGCAATTTTCAATTTTACTTGGTAGCGCGCCCAGGCTATGCATATGCATAGGTATAATTTAGTTAGTGTTAGGTCCCCTCCCATGGAGGAAAGACTTCTACGACAGTGGGAGGGACGAGTACCTAACAAGTTGCATGCAAGCTGTTAGAGGAAACCAACATCCTCCAAGCGGTAGACAGGTCATGTGTGTGCTCAGTGTGTACTTTATCCCATTAGTGGGGCTTGCACACTTTTGCAGGTAAGCATTCATCTGTTTTTAAGTAGCGCTGCTCAGCTCTTTACTATGTTTTAATTTATTTCCGGCCAGCTGCTCCCACTTAACAGTTTTGCTTTTGGTGTATATGCAGAGCTTCTGTTTGGTTCAAGGTGCGTTTGCAGTCTCTGGGGGGGCTCAGCGCATCTCTGAGTTGAGGCCAATCGGTGGCGGCCTGGTGATGCGCTGATCCCACTTTTTTACGCAATTTTCAATTTTACTTGGTAGCGCGCCCAGGCTATGCATATGCATAGGTATAATTTAGTTAGTGTTAGGTCCCCTCCCATGGAGGAAAGACTTCTACGACAGTGGGAGGGACGAGTACCTAACAAGTTGCATGCAAGCTGTTAGAGGAAACCAACATCCTCCAAGCGGTAGACAGGTCATGTGTGTGCTCAGTGTGTACTTTATCCCATTAGTGGGGCTTGCACACTTTTGCAGGTAAGCATTCATCTGTTTTTAAGTAGCGCTGCTCAGCTCTTTACTATGTTTTAATTTATTTCCGGCCAGCTGCTCCCACTTAACAGTTTTGCTTTTGGTGTATATGCAGAGCTTCTGTTTGGTTCAAGGTGCGTTTGCAGTCTCTGGGGGGGCTCAGCGCATCTCTGAGTTGAGGCCAATCGGTGGCGGCCTGGTGATGCGCTGATCCCACTTTTTTACGCAATTTTCAATTTTACTTGGTAGCGCGCCCAGGCTATGCATATGCATAGGTATAATTTAGTTAGTGTTAGGTCCCCTCCCATGGAGGAAAGACTTCTACGACAGTGGGAGGGACGAGTACCTAACAAGTTGCATGCAAGCTGTTAGAGGAAACCAACATCCTCCAAGCGGTAGACAGGTCATGTGTGTGCTCAGTGTGTACTTTATCCCATTAGTGGGGCTTGCACACTTTTGCAGGTAAGCATTCATCTGTTTTTAAGTAGCGCTGCTCAGCTCTTTACTATGTTTTAATTTATTTCCGGCCAGCTGCTCCCACTTAACAGTTTTGCTTTTGGTGTATATGCAGAGCTTCTGTTTGGTTCAAGGTGCGTTTGCAGTCTCTGGGGGGGCTCAGCGCATCTCTGAGTTGAGGCCAATCGGTGGCGGCCTGGTGATGCGCTGATCCCACTTTTTTACGCAATAAACAATAAATCATTTACACAACATTGTACACATACACCATATTCCAATCAATTTTGTCGGAAGCAACATTTCACCACACCATGGTATATGGTTGTGATATATAATCCTTGTAACTAGTATGATAAAATGTCGTTTGCATGTATACACCATCAGACAATGTGATATCTGCATAAAAATAGTGAGAGTCAATCCGCCCATTTGATCGGCCCAAATAAATGATATTGGTGGTTAATTTTCTTATTTTATGTTGTTTTGGTTACACTTTTCATACCAACTATAGTGTGGTTTTTAGCTGATGTATGTAAGGCTAAGTTTTGCTATTTTTATTAAGAAGTTGTCTAAAGTTTATTCCGATTTTTCTGTACAGCAATTGTTAAAAACTAGAGCTGTTATCTATGCAAATGATCTTGTGGAAGTTTTTTTCTAATATAACCTCATGTCCTGGAAAGTAAATAAAAGCCAAAACCATTCTGTCTGACTGATGAAACACTGCTAATAACATTTTACAGCTGAAAAGTGAAAATAGTCGTTACTTCTGTTTGTTCTGCAGCTGAATGAAGCAGGTTATGCATCAGACTGTCATGGCTAGTGTATAGAATGTAGTCTTAAAAACAGAGCCCTTAAACTGAAAATAAATAATAAAAGATATGATATTCAGATTTTTGTTACTAATGTTCTATTTACCATTAGAACTAAACATACAATTCATTAACTCCCCTGGCGGTATAATTCCCGCGGCTGCGCAGCCGCGGGAGTTTTTTTTTCACTTTATTTTTTGGTAGCATGTAGCTAGCCTAGCGCTAGCTACATGCTTCCCCCCCTCCCCGCGGCGTCCGCCCGTCCCCTCCGATCGCCGCCGGCGCCTCTTGCCCATAAGGAAATCCCGTTCTGAACGGGATTTCCTTGAGGGCTTCCCCCGTTGCCATGGCGATGAACGGAGTGACGTCATTAACGTCATGGCGGCGATTGGCCAGGCTGCGCAAGGGGTATGCGGGGGGGGGCTGTTTCCGCGGCGGGTAGTGACGCATCGGCGGCGGGCGGAAGCGATCAGACCAAACACGCAGCTAGCAAAGTGCTAGCTGCGTGTTTGAAAAAAAATTATGTAAATCGGCCCAGCAGGGCCTGAGCGGCACCCTCCGGCGGCTTACCCAGTGTCACAAACGGGGTTACCGCCAAGGAGGTTAATTCATTTATCATTACTCAATATAATTAATTATCTCATAAGTTTATTTGCACTTTAGGTTTGCTTTAACTCGTAAGTGATATTTTCAAACCTTGTCATAAAATCCCTTTTAAGCAGCCAGCAAGCAAGAAAATGCTCAAAATAATTGTGAGGGTACTTTTTGGTACTTTTTCGATTACAAAATGGTGAAAATGTATTTTACAGAAGTTGAAAAATGATCTCCTAGGAGAAAACTCAGGTGAAAAAGTTAATTGAATATGGGCCCTTATCTGTTTACATCACAAATTAGATCTCCTAATACTTGAAATTAAATAAGTAAAGTAAGAAAATCCAAGAGAAAAGCTTTGTGAATCAAACTGATGATTAAGTGGTTGAATGTTTTGTTATATCCTGTGTGACCCAGTTATATGATTAACCAGTATGTTTTTAGATGTGTCACAGGGAAGTTGTACTTTCGAAAGATGTTTATTCCAGGAATCACAGTATAAAGAATATCACATACAGAACTCAGTGTTCCTTTTTATGGATAAACTCTTAACGTGAACCTGCATTGAAAATAAACCAATGAGATTAAGTTACATGTTCTAGGTAAATATGACATAAAACTGAGTACCATATGTGTATGTTTAGTTTAAATGCTTCATTTTAAGACTTAATTCTAAACAACAGCCATGAGAAGCCTGCCTTTGAACTTTGCAGCACTAAAAAAACTTATTAAAAGCTTTCTCTCACTCAACTAACACTCTTTGGGCTTCTATTTACTTCTCAGGAAATTGACTGAATTTGATTAGTTGTTTCACCAGCTCATTTGCATAATAATTTGTTTTTAACACTTGCTATACTGGAAACAGAGAGCAACTTTAGCCAATTTCTTAGTAAGGTTAGTACTATTTGTTTGTATGTTGATCTGATCATGTCACATTTTACTTCAGGCGTGCTTTGAAATAAATGAGTCATACCTAAAACATCTGTGATATACCATCTAAACACTGAAAATATCTATTCCTACTGGCCCAAGATTTTGAACAGCACAGAAACAATCAAGCAATAGTTAACAAGGCAGCAAAAATCTGTTTAAATTAATATAAGCTCTTTTTTGTCATAAAAAACAATAATTAGTTATATAGTTATATAATGTAGGTGTCAGAGACTGAAGGGATGTATATAAAGCCCATCAACAAGATTACTCTTTAATACAAATTTACTTATTCCAGTAAAATTATCAGCTTATTTTTCCTGTGACCTTGAAACCCATCCAAAAAGAGCTGTTGCCCAGGAATTGATGGATGTGAATGAATACATATTAGAACTTACAAACCTGTTTGAAAGTCTCTTCAATCTACTCAGGAAGCCAGCCAATAATGCTGTTCATGGTTCATATGTCCATAAGCATCTGACTGACACTGAAGGTTGGTAAAAGCTAAACGACTACAAATCAAGAGGAAGTCTATTTTTTACTGTATTTCAGTGACTTACGTGGAGAAAATACTCAGCATGCATTTTTATATTTTATTGTTGTTCAATCTTTACCTTATGATTCTACTAAAAGGAAGCTGTGGTTGTAAAAATTGTACTGCATTGTAAATGGACATTTTCCATCGCACTGTATTATCACTTTTCCTATTTGCACAGACACAATGGTCCATATGCAATTCATTTTTGCTTCCGAGTTTTCTCCTAGGAGATAATTTTAAATCTGGGGATGGCAACTACCCGCCAGATTGGCACAAATCAGTTTTGAACTGCGCTGCAAACATGTATTTAACTACAAAGCATAGAGTTCCTCAATTAAACTCTGATAGGCCCATTCGCCCCCATTAACCACACATATTTCCACTCCCTCCATGGTTACCCTCACAGCTTACAGACTCATCTCTCAGGGGTCATTCAACTAGTGTGACCATGATCCCCCACCAAGAACAAAACAAGCAATGAAAAGGTTGTGTAGTTGTGAGGCACCACAGCCATAGGCCCTACATACTCTCCAATCATTTCACCTCTGCATTCAACTGATCACTGCTCAGCAGCCACCAATCTCAACCACACATTTGGTTAGATGTGAAGCAACTAATCAGCAGCTGATGGAACAGTTGCTGACCACGCTAAACCATGTGATAATCATGCAGTTCAACTGCTTATCTAAACTGGCCCTTACAGGGAACCTGAGATGGCCCCAATGCGTTTAATTATACTTATCTGGGGCTTCCTCCTGCCCCATGAGGTCTTTGGCCTCCCTCGCCATCCTCTCTGGCCCCTCTGTTCACTAGATATCCTCATTGCTAATCTTGTTGTCCACGCTCTTCTGAGCATGCACGGCCTGGCCATGTGCATCCCTGCTGCGCTCCCATGCCTTAGAGTGTTTTGCACCTGCACAGTAGTACTGCACAGGCACAGAAAGCTCACAGGCAGGGGAGCGCATGTGATACCGACAAGGATATCTAGTCAACAGAGCGGCCGGAGAGGATGGTGACAGGGAGGCCACGGACCTCATGGAGCTGGAGAAGGCCCCAGGTAAGTATAAATAAGACACAGTGTATCATCTCAGGTACACTTTAGTAAATCAACTTCACTCCTACTCTGTGGATTCCGTATCCTATTCTTTCAATATTTGGATAGAAACGGATCTAATGTCAAGTACAATCCCATTGTTGGCTAATTAGTAGTAACACTACCCAATCTTCATGTACAGTAAAGTTACATACACCCACACAAACACACATATTTCGTTTTTGGTCCTATATGCACTTACTAAGAAGGATGTAAACATTCTCTGCAGCGGTGCATGGCAATTTGCATTGAACAGTATAAAAATAAAACAACATCTGCTACATCTGTACTCTAATGCGTGTTTTCTCCAGTCTCTTGAAAGTTTGGTGGGGAATTCAATTATTTTCTCATCAAGTAGCTGGCTCTAAGCTGAATCTGCGAAAGTGACAATTATTCTATTTTCTCTGCCCTAATCAGAAGGAATTCTGTGCTTTCTGAAAAACAGTCGCGCAGGAAAAGTGACTTAGAAGGTGTCACTCTCAAAGCTCATTACGCCAGTAACCAACAACACAGCAAACCTCAAGTAGTCAACAGCAAAAAATGTGTGACGCAAGAAATATACTTAAAAATATCCAATGTACAAGCGCTGGTGAAATCAAGAATAAGCCACGCTTGCAGAACCGCTTATTATTGATAATAAGGTTGTCAAGGCTGCTATTTCTCCAAGATGTCTCTCTGATCCCGTTTCCAATATACTTTAGATAATCACAGCACATCACTTAGGATGTATATGGATTTTAACAGCAACGGAAGCTCACCTTTCAATCATCCACACATCAAGGACCGAATTAAGGTCAATTACGCCTCACCTTATTTTAGCCTAATTTCTGGGATTTTGGTCCATTAGTCCGAGAAACTCTAGCCAATACTTTTATTTTGCTTTGTCCCCTGAAGACTATATAAGGACTGTTTGAGTAAACTACTCTCTTTATGTAAAGGGCTGTTTGTGGAGAGGACAGACAGCATTAAACAAAACTGTATTGTCCAGTAAAACATAAAGCAAGCCTTTATTTACAGAGTAACTTTAATGAATATAACCTGATGATTAAGATGTCTTAATTGTTATATTCATACATTATTTAGTCAATGTTTTCCCATTGTGTTGCCTCACACTAATTTACATTATCAGAGAAGTACATAGTACAGAACCAATGTAGGGACAGGCCCAGATTTACATTACAGGAGGCACAGATGTCCGCCACTCTAGACTTCACCTTCCATGAATCTAGCTGCACCGCAAGTGTGTTTACTGGCCCAGCTGTTACATCTCCCTTACATCCCTTGCCTGTCATAGGTAGCTACAGGTGCCCCTTAGCATTAGGTTGCCCAAGGTACCCTCGGTATTAAGTAGCTAGAGGTGCCCCCAGAGGTACTTTCAGTATTAATGGAATACTACCCTCAGTATTAAAGGAATACTGTAGGGGGGTCGGGGGAAAATGAGTTGAACTTGCCCGGGACTTCTAATGATCCTAAGCAGACATCCTGTGCCCGTGCAGCCACTCACCGATGCTCTGGCCCCGCCTCCGGTTCACTTCTGGAATTTCAGACTCGGAAAACCACTGCGCCTGCGTTGCCGTGTCCTCGCTCCTTCTGCTGACACCAGGAGCATATTGTGCAGGCATAGTATGGTCTGTGCCTGCGCAGTACAATCCTGGTGACATCAGCGGGAGCGAGGACACGGCAACGCAGACGCAGTGGTTTTCAAACTTTAAAGTCTGAAATTCCAGAAGTGAACCGGAGGCGGGACCGGAGCATCGGTGAGTGGCTGTGTGGGCACAGGATGTCTGTGGGGGACCATTAGAAGCCCAAAGGTAAGTTCAACTCATTTTTCTTAGACCCCCCTACAGTATTCCTTTAACTACCTGGCGACCGCCCAACGTGGCCGTGGCGGAAGCTCCAGGACCTCCTAACACCGATTGGCGTCAGGTCCTGGGCCCAGCTAATGCAGGAGATTGCGCGCAGGCTGCGTGCGCATCTCCTGCTCAGGCTGGGGGGGAGGTTTATGCTCCGCCCTGCCTTCAGTCTCCGAGCGGCGATCACCGCTCGGAAAACTGTTAGACGGCGTGATCGCCGTCTATTTACATGTACAGTGCTGCGATCGGCAACAGCGCTGTACTGGGAACAGCCGTGTGGCACGGCTGTCCCCTCCATATGCTGGGCAGTGATCAGATGTCCTAGGCTGAAGCCTATGACAGCTGATCACGCTGATTGGTTGGTGGGGGGGGAGGGGGCGGGGAGGGAGCAGGAAAATAAAGGAAAAAATAGTACATTTAATTTTAAAAAAATCAAGATAAATATTTTAAAAAAATAAATAAATAAACACAAGGAGGGCGATCAGACCCCACCAACAGAGAGCTCTGCTGGTGGGGAGAAAAGGGGGGGATCACTCATGTGCTGAGTGCTGACATATACGGCCCTGCAGCTTGGCTTTAAACCTCAAAAATGACCAAAAACCCACTACTTGGAAATCGGAAATCTGAACTCGAAAATCGGAAAACCAATCGGAAATCCGTGAAATCGGTAATCAGCATTGGCAGAAATCGGAATTTCTGCAGAATCGGAAATCGACATTTCCGACCATCCCTAATGTGAAGCATTGCAATTAGGGAACCCTAGAGGCCCTATAATGCTAGCTTAGCTATTTGTTTATTCATGTGTATATTTCAGTTTACATTTTTGTTATGGGGCTACCTTGAGGCCCCAAACCATGTTTCCAGAAACGGTTAATAAATAATTTGAAATTGAAAGTACCTGTGTAATTTCTGGCAGGCTGCATTCACTGTAAGGTTATAATGTAAGCGCTACAGGTATGTGTCTACACAATGTATATTGCACAGTATTCTGAAATGTTCTCCTGCATACAATTATATGCTCATATAAATTGATTAATTTCACCAGAAAAACAGTGTTAACATTAAAAAAAACACTTTAAAAGTCCCATATGAACACCTTTGCACTGGGAATTGCCAAAAGTCTACCAAAAATTACAGTCTCCTTCCTTGGTATGCGCTTCTAGATTGGTGTCAGTTCCATCTTGCCTCAAAATCCTTTCTTATAGTAGATAGCGCTCCACTTCATATATACACTGCTGCAGATCTCATATAAGTGATTGCAATCACCGAATCCTATTGACCACTGCGAGACTGGTCAAAATGCGCTCGGATATTATCCTCCTCAGTCAGTGCGTCAGCTCCTTCCCTCCTTCTTCCTGATAATCACCACTTTTGCATACACATGTACCTCATAGGATGAGAAACCTCACATAGTACAGTTCCGTTGGTTAATTACTCACAAGGATGGGATCAGTACAGCGCATAGAGCGTGCACGCCCCTGATGAGTTACAAACAGTGACGAAACGCGTCGAGTGGAGCTACCTCGGACTGCCAAGAAACACAACAGCGCACAACGTGGAAGAGGCTTTTATATACTCACAGGGTGGTGAACTGACGGGCTGAGCGGAGCGGAACCAACGAGCCTGACCGGGAGGCACGGGGGAGAGCCCGTTCTTGAAACTCTATGCGCTGTACTGATCCCATCCTTGTGAGTCATTTTTTATGAATAAATGTTACTTTTAACCAACGGAACTGTACTATGTGAGGTTTCTCATCCTATGAGGTACATGTGTATGCAAAAGTGGTGATTATCAGGAAGAAGGAGGGAAGGAGCTGACGCACTGACTGAGGAGGATAATATCCGAGCGCATTTTGACCAGTCTCGCAGTGGTCAATAAGATTCGGTGAGTGCAATCACTTATATGAGATCTGCAGCAGTGTATATATGAAGTGGAGCGCTATCTACTATAAGAAAGGATTTTGAGGCTGCATTCACTAGCCCTTTATTACCGGCAGGAGAGTGGGGGTTCCTTCCACAGAACAAGGCATACCACCTGACTCAACCTGACCCAGCCCACTTACTCCACCTACTACTCTGTGGCCAGCACTGCAGCTATAATATCTCCCTGCTCAGTGTGTAATAAAGCATTTAACTCCTCCTACACCTTCCCCAGAGACAAAAAGCAGTACAAACAAAAACAAAATAAAAAGGCAAAATAGGAAATAGTGGTGTCAATTTAAATATTTAGTTTTAGACTGAATGAGGGAGGGTTGGAATCCCTTTTGTATGCCATTACTATGTTACATTTTGGCAGAATATTAACCAATATCTTTCGCAGAAAACAGTGTCCCATTTGGGGGGATTTTTCTTTACTTCCTGTTCCATGGACCCCTAGGTGTTCCCAGAACAGGAAATCTGAGAAATTCTTCCCATGGGAACACACAGAACAATGACAACATTGTCATTCTATCCAAAACACAAAAATAAAAAACTTTGTGGAATAGCACTTGTTTACAAAGGGTACATTCCAAAATATAGAGCAGATATAGTCATGAATATGTTCATGTATATTACTGGACTCAGTGATCTGTGCAAGATCTTTAAATATTATACAGACAGCACACTTACACTGGCTTATACAAGCCATCCATTGTTTCCACTGCAAAAATAAATGCTTGTTGCCATGGAGGTCTTTCCTCACTCAGCCGTGTGTAGCTATATACAACACTTGCCTACAGAAAGTTCAAATAGATAATAAGAATCAGCCATGTCTCATCATTAGTTTTGATGATTTAATCACAGGTTGACCTTTTTATCATTTTCTGCCTGCAGCATCGTGGTGTGTTCTTTATTTTTCCAGTTGCATTTAATTGCTTTCCTTTCCCCTTAAACAAGAATGTTTAATTTGAATCTATTTTGTCCCTAGCTATTTCTCCCCGATGTTGCTGGTCACCATGGGCAAGACTGACCTCTATGTAATAATGATCTGCTTCACACTCTTGCTATCTTATAAGGGGAAAGGGACTCTCGTAAGTGTATTTGAGTAGTATGCCATGAAAGACCGATTAACCTCATAGATACTCAGTGCGTGCGAGTTTTTTTTTTTTTTTTCTGTGTACAGCAGTGCTGCTCGGATACCCCTTTTCAAAATTTGGATTGAATTTGGATCCGGATACCCAGATATCCGATCTGAATCGGATATCCGAGTTTGAAGTTTTGGAATCCGAATCGGATATCCGAATCCAATATCCCAGATATCCGTCCGGATTCGGATATCTGGATAGAAAAAACAGAAGTGGCCTTTAAATTGCTTTTAAAACGTTTTTAGGGTAATTAGGGCATGTAGAATTATGTTTTTTAAAGGGAAACACTAATTGATGATGTGGGGACTTAAAATCCCCCCCCTCCCGAAAAAAAAATAGCTGTCAATTAACATCAGGACTAGGTTCCAGACAGCGGTCGTGCAGCCCACATTGTGTCCAAAGTCCAACCGCACAACTGGGACATGGCAGTTTTCAGCCCAGATACCTCCAAAATATTATGCAGCAATTGTGTTTTGGTTAAATATAGGTGGTATCAGCACAGCAGCAGTGGTCTGTGGCACCCTGGCGGTGGGAGCAGTCAAGGCAGCAGGAGCAGGGCAATGCAGCAGCAGCAGGTGTAACATCTGCCAGGAGCATGCCAGACATGAAACTTGGCAGTGGCACTTGGCACTTGGCATGTGGCACTTTGCACTTTTCACTTTTCGCTTGGCACTTTGCACATGGCACGTGACACATGAGACACATGCCAAGTGCCACCTGCCAAGTGCCGAGTGACAGTCAGACAGCAGAGAAGACACTAGTGCACACTAACTGGCACACTGGCACTGCTCAGCAGCACATCAGTTCTGTAGTAAGCTAACACAGTAGTACTAGTACTCTAACAAATAACTAGCATTGACTGTAGTACTACAGTACTAACTACACAATAACACAGTAGTCCTATTATTCCCTAACCTAACCTATACTGTACCTAAGGCTAGCAGTCCAGCAGGCTGCAGCTGGCCTAGTCTGTGCACAGCACACACACAGACACATAGCAGCTGCCTGCAGTAACCCTGCAGCACGCACTCTGACTGTCACTGAATGAAATCTAGCTAGCTAGCTACCTTATTAACAATACAATAGTGTAGTGATAGTGAAGGGATTAATCACTGAACAGCTTTAGGTTTATCACTGTATACAGCACTTGCTAGTTGCTAGGCCAGCAGCACTGGAGCATATCTCCCAGTGAGCATTCACAAGCAAGAATGATATTTCTCATCATGGCAGCACTCCATATTATACAGGTGGGCCTGGCCAGGGTTCCTTTCTGTGATTGGGTGCCAGGACTTAGGCTGGGAGCCCTCTGACTGGCTCAATGAGGTCAGGTGGGGCTGGCCAGGGTTCCCTTCTGTGATTGGTTGCTAGGGCTTCTGCTGGGAGCCCCTGGGAGCCCTCTGATTGGTTCAATTACATCATGGACGGGCTTCTTAGTTACAGTATCTCAATAGTCGGATTTCTGCGGATATCCGCGGATATCTGGATTGCCTGACAACTATCCGTGGATTGCTATCCCAATTTGGGTCCAGGTATCCGGAATCCGAATCCGGTTGGATAGCTGAAAAAGTTCGGATTATCTGGGTAACCCGGATATCTGAAATCTTGCTGAGCAGCACTGGTGTACAGGTCAGGAAAATTACATCAGAATAAGACACACTAAAGAAGGTCCTGGTCCTTGTGAGCTTACAATCTAGACAGTAGTGGGTTGGAGACATTAGGAAGGGAGACAAAGGGGTTAGCTGATGAGGCCAGGGCCGCCATCAGAAATTTTGGGGCCCCTCACAAATCATCAGTCCGGGCCCCCCCCCCAAACTGAGAAATGTGCGTAGCCATTACATGTTGGCAGAGCTAGTTGGAGGCTTGCTGTCCACAAATTAATCACGAATAACCACGGTGGATACTCGTGATTCAAGTTAGCTCTAATTGCCACAGCTGAGCGGCTAGATGCGGCGGGGTTAATTACCCAGACCGCCGCTCTCCGCCCAGCGTTTCAACGAGGTGCAAGTTTCCGAATGGACGCGTTGCAAGCCTCGATATCGAGCACTTCCTCCTTCAAGCCGGAAGGAGGAAGTGCTCCATCATTTTTTTAGAACCTCCCAGTTTTATTTTCTGTTTAAAAAAACTAAAAAAGTAGGTTTAATGCTATTGTCTCATATGGTAATGATTCAGCTTTTCCCATAGTCTCGCAGTTAGCAATCATGTGACCCCCAACAAGACAAATTCAGCAATCATGAGTCCCCCAACAAGACAAATTCAGCAATCATGAGGCCCCCAACAAGATAAATTCAGCAATCGTGAGACCCCCAACAAGACAAATTCAGCAATCATGAGGCCCCAACAAATCATGAGGCCCCCAACAAGACAAATTCAGCAATCTTGAGGCAATGAGGCTCCCAACAAATCATGAGGCCCCCAACAAGTAAAAATTTAATCATTAGGCCCCCAACAAGACAAATTCAGCAGACATGAGGCACATAAATAGACAGCATTTCACATAAATAGGCAGAATGCCCCCTTATTATGGTAGACACCTCTCACCTGGATTCTGACAGGGACCCCCAGGTTAGGTAGTGAGTGACATGGAGCCCTTTTAGGTAGTGAGTGAGTGACAGGGAGCCCCTTTAGGGAGGGAGTGAGTGACAGGGAGCCCCTTTAGCTAGTGAGCGAGTGACAGGGAGCCCCTTTAGGGAGTGAGTGAGTGACAGGGAGCCCCTTTAGGGAGTGAGTGAGTGACAGGGAGCCCCTTTAGCTAGTGAGTGAGAGACAGGGAGCCCCTTTAGCTAGTGAGTGAGTGACAGGGAGGCCCTTTAGGGAGTGAGTGAGTGAGTGAGTGAGTGAGTGAGTGACAGGGAGCCCCTTTAGCGAGTGAGTGAGTGACAGGGAGCCCCTTTAGCTAGTGAGTGAGTGACAGGGAGCCCCTTTAGGGAGTGAGTGAGTGAGTGAGTGACAGGGAGCCCCTTTAGGGAGTGAGTGAGTGACAGGGAGCCCCTTCAGCTAGTGAGTGAGTGACAGGGAGCCCCTTTAGCTAGTGAGTGAGTGACAGGGAGCCCCTTTAGCTAGTGAGTGAGTGACAGGGAGCCCCTTCAGCTAGTGAGTGAGTGACAGGGAGCCCCTTTAGCTAGTGAGTGAGTGACAGGGAGGCCCTTTAGCTAGTGAGTGAGTGCCAGGGAGCCCCTTTAGCTAGTGAGTGAGTGACAGGGAGGCCCTTTAGCTAGTGAGTGAGTGACAGGGAGCCCCTTTAGCTAGTGAGTGAGTGAAAGGGAGCCCCTTTAGGGAGTGAGTGCCAGGGAGCCCCTTTAGCTAGTGAGTGACAGGGAGCCCCTTTAGCTAGTGAGTGAGTGACAGGGAGGCCCTTTAGCTAGTGAGTGAGTGACAGGGAGCCCCTTTAGCAAGTGAGTGAGTGACAGGGAGCCCCTTTAGCAAGTGAGTGAGTGACAGGGAGGCCCTTTAGCAAGTGAGTGAGTGACAGGGAGGCCCTTTAGCAAGTGAGTGAGTGACAGGGAGGCCCTTTAGCTAGTGAGTGAGTGACAGGGAGGCCCTTTAGCAAGTGAGTGAGTGACAGGGAGCCCCTTTAGCTAGTGAGTGACAGGGAGCCCCATTAGGCAGTGAGTGAGTGACAGGGAGGCCCTTTAGCTAGGGAGTGAGTGACAGGGAGGCCCTTTAGCTAGTGAGTGAGTGACAGGGAGGCCCTTTAGCTAGTGAGTGAGTGAGTGACAGGGAGGCCCCCCCCAGCCGCCACCGCTGCTTCCCCTACCTTGCCAGGCTGCCAGCAGCGTCAGACCTCAAGATCAGCGGCGACCCGACCAGTAAGAGCGGGCGCTGGACGCACCCGCTCTATATGCGGAAGTGACGTCACTTCCGCATATCAGTGCGGGCGCTGGGTCCTAGCGCCCGCACTATTGTCGCCGCCTGATCGAGGTCTGACGCGGCGGCGGAGGCGGCGGCTAGAGGGATGGAGGGAGGGAGCAGCGGCCAGGGGAGGTTGAGCGGCGGTCGGGCGGCACCCGCTAGGGCCGCGGCGGGGATGGGGCCCCCCTGCAGGCCCGGGCCCGTGACGGGAGTCACGGATGTCCCCCCCTGATGGCGGGCCTGGATGAGGCAGTAAACCTCCAATGCTACCTATAGCAAATTATAGGCTTGTCTGAACAAGAGTGTTTTGAGAGAACGTTTGAAGATTTCCAGGCTCGGAGCATGATGGAAAGGCTGTGGGAGAGAGTTCCAAAGGAGAAGTGATGCTCATGAGAAGTCCTGGATGCAGGAGTGAGAGGAGGTGACTAAGCTACAGGACAAGAGGGTCTCCTTGGAAGAGCGAAGGTTCTAGGTGGTTTACCAGAGTTTGCTATAAACCTAATCACTGCAAGAGATCCTGTATGCCTGATTATTTATGCAGTCAACTAATCAGTCAATCAGATGCCAGGAGTGCAATGCCTAAAATCATGCAGATACAGGTCAAGTGCTTCACATAGAAAAGTGGTAAAATGCAAGCTCATTGATTCTGACAATGGCATGATTGTTGTGCCAGACAAGCTATGATCTGGGATTTCCACACACAACTATCTCCTAATTATTTTGAAAGGTAAAGAGTAAAAAAAAAATGAGAGAAAAAGAAAAGAAACATCCAGCAAACACTTATGCTACATACACACTTGAGATAAAAGTCTTTGGAAAAGGCAAGATCACAGACCAATTTTACCCCATCCCATGTAGTATGAGAGCCATACTCTACACAGTCTATTCTATGGAGCTGCACTCCCCATCAGATAAAATCTATGCAAGATGCTGCACACAAAGATGCTGTACACATGCAACAGATCAATATCTGCAAAAGATCTGTTCTTGCAAAAGATTCATTCCTGCAAAATGCATTCATAGTCTATGAGATCTGCAGATCATTATACACACCTTGCTTAACAGACATTCATCTGCAGAGCAGATCCACCAGGATGGATTTTCAGATCTGCAGATGATTGTCTGATCTGCAGATGAATGTCTGTTAAACAAGGTGTGTATGATGATCTGCAGATCTCATAGACTATGAATGCATTTTGCAGGAATGAATCTTTTGCAGGAACAGATCTTTTGCAGATACTGATCTTTTGAATGTGTACAGCATCTTTGTGTGCAGCATCTTGCAAAGATTTTATCTGATGGGGAATGCAGCTCCATAGAATAGACTGTGTAGAGTATGGCTCTCATACTACATGGAAGGGCGTAAAATTGGTCTGTGATCTTGCCTTTTCCAGAGACTTTTATCTCAAGTGTGTATGCAGCATTATGCTGTAAACAAAAACAGGGAAGGATTGGCAGTGCTCCTAAACCAGAGGCCACATCTTAAATGACTACCAACTGGGGTGTGCAGAGCCCCCTAGAGGCAAATACACACCTTGGCCCATATGCAATGAACTCTTTCACCTGAGATATCTCCTAGGAGATCATTTTTATCTTCTCTTTAAACTAACTTTTCAGAATTGTACAATTGAAAAAATACCCAAAAGTTGTTGAAAAAGTACTATAAATGTATTCTGAGTATGTTCTTGCTTGCTGGTGGCTTAAAGAGCATTTTATAACAAGTTGTGAAAATATCACCTAAGAAAAAACTCAGGAGAAAAAGTGAATGGTATATGGGCAAATCCCTGAAATCAGAATAAAAATGGAATGCAAACTTGAAATAGCAAATGGGTTTAGCTAGCCATAAAGTAAACGTACAGCTTTTATACAGCAGGGAGAGGTGGCAGTGCGTCCCTGTCTTGGGATTCAGAAGCACTGCCAACTCTCTCTGCTGTAAACAAAAACATTTTTGTTGATGAGGAAAGTCAGAGGAAAATGGTTGATCTAGTTCAACATGACAGAAAGGCTACAATAAGTCAGATCCCAACTACTGTGGTAAGCAGAAAAGCATCTCAGAATGCACAATACACCACATCAGGCGTCATGCCTGTCAGCTAAGAACACAAAGCTGAAGTTCCAGTGGGCACAGCCTCACCAAAACCGAACATTTAAAGCCTGTGAGAATGCAGACTGATTTGATGAATTTCCGCTTCTGCTGAGGCAAAGAGTAGGGTCACAACTTGACAGTTCACACCAACAGCATGAATACACGCACCCAACCTGCTCTGAGTCAATAGTTCAGCCTGGTATAATGAGAGATTTATAGCACGAGTGACAAATCTACAATATATGTGTGATGCAATCATACAAGCTTGACCGGAATTTCAAAAAGGAATGTTTACAAGCCACGGAAGTCCACGCCATTGAAAACTGACGCTGTCATGACAACAAAGTGAGGCCCTACTCAACATTTGTATGCTGTTTCTCATAGAGCGCCTTCAGAAACACACATGCACACACATCTTCCCCCGAAATAGTGTTAATTATGACAATTTGCGAAGAGGATAATAATAATCGCCTCGTGGTAGATATGATAGAGGAGCTGTCTATGTATACGGGAGAGATAGCGCCTTGTTTTAATTGGCATGAGGAGCTTCTATACACGAAGATGGTGTAAACTGGATGACAAGCATTCTCCCATGAAGCAATGCACTATCCCATGAAATAAAGCACCTTCCCCTATCTATTACATGCGACTACTTGCTCTGTCAGCTCATTTCTTTCCTTTTTTTTTTCTCACTAAATCCTCCGCTAAGCTTTTACTCTTCTGACATTTTACACACGTCCCACATAGCTAAGCAAGCCTGCTACTCTGCTCCATTTCTCAGTTGTCAAGCCACATTTCTGACATTTTAAGGAATAGGGGGTATCAGAATGTTTCATTTCATGCTCATATATAAGAAGTTAATGGGAAGCAAATCATGTTATTCACTGGGAATCTTCTCCATTGCTGCGAGGTGGGGACTTTGCTGAACTTGTACTTTCTGCTACAGAGCTGCAGTCTATATAAGCCACAAAATGCTTGAACGTAACCACACAACTGAGATGAATCATAGTAAAAAGCATTTTTTATCCTACTACTACTACTACTACTACTACTCCCAAATAGAGATGGGCCGAACCTCTGATTTTAGGTTCACGAACCCGGTTCGCGAACCTACCGCGAAAGTTCGGTTCGTGCAAATTTTTGCGAACTGCAATAGATTTCAATGGCGAGGCGAACTTGAAAATTTAGAAAAAATTATGCTGGCTAGAAAAATGATGGAAAAGATGTCTCAAGCACTCTAATACCTGGAGGGAGACATGCTTGAGTGGGATACACCTCAAAATTCTCAATAAAAAACCTAGATTTGACGCAAACCACTGTTTTAAGGTCAGAAATCCCATTGAATTGCAGGCCTAAACTGCTTTACAACATCTTGCATGTGTATACATCTATTAGGAAGTGTATTACCCTTCCTCCTCCTCTGGAGGAGGATCTAGTCTTCCAGGGATTTGTAGGATGTCAAAACTCACATATATTGGCCAGGAATCAAACCCAGGTCAACTGCTTGGAGGGCAGCTATGCTCACCATTATACCACCAGGCTATACTACAGGCTGAAGCCAGCCTAGCTGGCCTGGGAAGGATGAAAAGCTAGGTGGCCATGCAACCATTCCTGCTAACCTAAAGCTTACTTGTGTCTTACAACACATTGGCTTAAGACTTTACCAAATCCAATGCTCCAATATGGGGAAGCTTTTCTGTTTGCTGTTTTTTCTTTTTGTTGTTTTTTTTTTTTAAGCGTGGTGTCACAGTTCACTCATCTCTTCAACTACAAGAAAGGCCCAGGAGTAGTCTTAGCTACCGTAATATCTATGTTACGGCAGGGCCCTTTTAACAATTTCTCTTACAGGGCTATGGAAACCGTTTTGCCCATGCGATAAAGCGAGGTACAAAAATGAAATCATGCCTAGCAGAGGTTGGTTTTGAACCATCAACCTTTGGGTTATGGGCCCAGCACACTTCTGCTGCGCCACTCTGCAGTCTGCTTAGCTTTGTATACAATCTTCAAGCTTAAGAAGGGTACATTAGTTGAAATAGTTACACTACAATCTATGTTACAGCAAGGCCCTAATGACACTTTCTCTTAAGGGGCTATGGCCGGCATAGCCCCTTAACCTCCATTGCGGTAATGATAAGCTTAGCTCATCCATTACTGCCGGAGGGCGCCGCTCAGGCCCTGGTGCGCCGATTTTCATCATTTTTTTTAAAACCCGCAGCTAGCACTTTGCCTGCTGCGTGTCTAACCTGAGCTCCACTGCTCGCCGCCAATGCGCTGCTACCTACCATGTTAGAGGCCCCTCCCCCCCAAGACCCCGTGCGCAGCCTGGCCAATCAGTGCCAGGCAGCGCTGAGGGATGGATCGGGACTCCATGGCGACGGGGGAAGCCCTAAAGGAAATCCCGTTCAGAACGGGATTTCCTTATGGGAATATGCGCTGGCGGCGATCAGAAGGGTGGGAGGGATGCGGAAGGGAGGGGGGAATCATGTAGCTAGCGCTAGGTTAGCTACATGATAGAAATTTTTTTTTCAAAAAATAGTGCTGCGCATCCACCCTGGCACATTTAATAGAACGCCAGGGTGGTTAAGAGAAAGTGTCATTAGGGCCTTGCTGTAAAATAGATTGTAGTGCAACTATTTCAACGAATGTACCCTTCTTAAACTTGAAGATTGTAGACAAATGTAAGCAGACTGCAGAGTGGTGCAGCAGAAGTTTGCTGGGCCCATAACCCAGAGGTTGATGGATCGACACCATCCTCTGCTTGGTGTACTTTATTTTTCACAGGGAGGGGAGGAGGGAGGAGGGAAGGAGATAGAAATGGGTAAGTACAGTGCTTAGCACACAAATAACTATGCTGTGTTCCTTTTTTTCTTTCTCTGCCTGAAAGAGTTAAATATCAGATATGTAAGTGGCTGACTGAGTCCTGACTCAGACAGGAAGGGACTACAGTGTGACCCTCACTGATAAGAAATTCTTTTAAGCCATTTTCTGCTAGGAAAGTGTTTTATAGTTGGAATTTCTTATCAGTGATGGTCACACTGTAGCCACTTCCTGTCTGAGTCAGGACTGAGTCAGCCACTTACATACCTGATATTCAGGCAGAGAAATAAAGATAAGTATCTTCCCCCAGTTTAGGTTAGATAGGTAGCTTCCCCAGTGTAGGTTAGATGGGTAGCTTCCCACAGTATAGATAATAATGGCAGTATTTGTATAGCGCCTTTCTCCTGTCGGACTCAAAGCGCTTGCGAGGCAGCCACTAGAGCACACTCAGTAGGCAGTAGCAGTGTTAGGGAGTCTTGCCCAATGAACTCCTTACTGAATTACTGGCTTACTGAACAGGCAGAGCCGAGATTCGAACCCAGGTCTCCCATGTCAGAGGCAGAGCCCTTAACCAGTACACCATCCAGCCACTGCTGGATTAGATAGGTAGCGGCCCACAGCGTACATTAGATAGGTAGCTGCCCACAGTGTAGGTTAGATAGGTAGCTTCCCCAGCGTAGGTTAGATGGGTAGCTTCCAGTGTTGCTTGCAAATTTTTGCCTAAGTCATTTTCGCATCAAAAATCCCATTTTCGAATTCAGCGAATTTTCACAAAAATCTTCAGAAATATCTGCGTTTTCGACCAGCATCAAAAATTGTATGCGGATGCTTATGCGGAAAAATGTCCGCAATAATCTGCATGGAAATTCATTATATGCGGCGCTTATGCCTTTATGAGGAAAAATGTCCGCAATAATCCGCAAGAAAATTCGTATGCGGACACTTATGCCCTTATGCGGAAAAATGTCCGCAATAATGTGCAAGAAACTTCTCTGTATGCGGACGCTAATGCCCTTATGCGGAAAAATGTCCGCAATAATACGCAACGCAAAAATGACGGACATTAGGCGAAAATTAACACGAAAAAATTTGATCGGAAATTCACCTGTCGAAACGAAATTAGGCGAAAATTCGGCGAAACGAATGTTTGCATTTTCGCTTATCACTGGTAGCTTCCACTAGCATAGGTTAGATAGGTAGCTTCCTACAGTGTAGGTTAGATAGGTAGCTTCCCCCAGTGTAGGTTAGATAGGTACCTTCACCCAGTTTATGTTAGATAGGTAGCTTCCCCCAGTGTAAGTTAGATAGGTAGCTTCCCCCACTGTAGGTTAGATAGGTAGCTTCCCCCAGTTTAGGTTAGATAGGTATCTTCCCCCAGCGTAGGTTAGATTGGTACCTTCCCCCAGTTTAGGTTAGATATGTAGCTTTCCTCAACATAGGTTAGATGGGTAGTATCCCCTTGTGTAGGTTAGATGAGTAGCTTCCCCCAGTATAGATTAGATAGGTAGCTGCCCACAGCGTAGATTAGTTAGGTAGCTTCCCCCAGCGTAGGTTAGAAAGGTACCTTCCCCCCAGCATAGGTTAGATAGGTACCTCCCCCAGCGTAGGTTAGATAGGTACCTACCCCCCAGCGTAGGTTAGATAAGTAGCTGCCCCCAGCGTAGGTTAGATAGGTAGCTTCCCCTAGCATAGGTTAGATAGGTAGCTTCCCCCAGTATAGGTTAGATAGGTAGCTTCCCCCAGCGTAGGTTAGATAGGTAGCTTCCCCCAGTGTAGGTTAGATAGGTAGCTTCCCCCAGCGTAGGTTAGATAGGTGGCTTCCCCCTGCGTAGGTTAGATAGGTAGCAGCCCCCAGTGTAGATTAGTTAGATACCTTCACCCAGTGTAGGTTAGATAGGTAGCTGCCCCCAGCAGAGGTTAGATAGGTAGCTTCCTCCAGTATAGATTAGATAGGTAGCTGCCCCCAGCATAGATTAGATAGGTAGCTGCCCCCAGCATAGATTAGATAGGTATCTTCCCCCAGCATAGGAAGCGGGAGTAAGGAGGCGGGCGCTGGGCAGAGCGGCCGGGGGGGGGGGGAGTGGGCGTAGTTACAAACTCACCTCAGATCGACGCAGGAACAGCTTCCATCTCTTTCCAACTTCCTCCTTTGGTGTCCCTCGCATTGGTAGCAGCGCCCTCTGTGATGACATTGGTCACGTCATCACAGGGGGCGCTGTAACCAAGGCGACTGACGCCGGGTACGGAAGTCAGAAGAAGATGGAGGCTGTGCCTGTAGCGATCGGAGGTGAGTTTGTAACTTTCCGCTCCCCCCCGCCGCTCCGCCCAGTGCCCCCTCCTACCGCTCAATTGATCCGGGGCACCATGGCAACAGGTTGGGGGGGGGGGGGGCGGTGCACCGGATCAAAGGCCCTAGTGGCGCCCCTGTATGTGTTCATTTGTAGGGTATGTGGACTATGGCTGTATTTGTATTGCCCATCCATGTTTATTTAACTACTCTGTACAGTGCCTTGTAAGATGAAAATGTTATATAAACCATCTCCTTGAATATAAATCTACATCCGCCTTTCTTCTCTACCGTTCACCTCACTAAATTGAGTAGACATGCCACCCTGCGTGTAGGATGGTGAAAATTAATAACATGGAATGCAATAACAGAAACATATGCACATAAAGGGCTTGACTCACAAAAGAGTGCTAACTGTTAGCACGCCCGTTTTTGCTCCTCCCATTGGGCCATCGCCCCATCGCTACAGAACTATTCCCTCAAGAACCTTCAGATGCAGCAGCACCTCCTTCCCCAAGCGGTCCTCCGGCTAAACTCCAGTCCCTCGGCCTGACATGCCCTTCAGTGGTACACCAACACTCTAGCTGCCCAGCTCAACACCCCAGCCTAGGGCACCATGGTTCCTTGGACAGCCAATTCCAAGCTCCTAGCACCCCGGAGGCTTAGCCTGCCCTATGCTCTAATGTACACTTGTTTATTTTTGCTTCTGCCTGTTGCATTGTATTTGTTTATCTCCCGTGCTGTCTACGTTATGCATGTCACCTGCTCTTTTGTCATAGATATGCCTGTCTTGCTCTATTGCCATTGCCATGTGAACCACAAATAATCCCCAAGTACGACACTC
This sequence comes from Hyperolius riggenbachi, assembly GCF_040937935.1. Taxonomy (NCBI): domain Eukaryota; kingdom Metazoa; phylum Chordata; class Amphibia; order Anura; family Hyperoliidae; genus Hyperolius; species Hyperolius riggenbachi. Next base: position 117,530,233 of record NC_090646.1, on the reverse strand, counting down.
ATCATACTTGGTGAATAAAGATGTTTATGGTTTATGAGTTCTGACCTCCTTTTGTGAGTCCAGATCCAGCCCAGGGATTAAATTAAGAAGTAGTTGAACAACTAAAGAAAACCAATAAAAAAAAAAAATAACAAACAAACAAAAACAAAAACGTAAAAGACTTCACAGACAACAAGCAGAGGTGTAGGGCTGTTTTTTCTTGTTATAAGCCTTGATTACAAATTTCATTATAATGTTTTACAGAACCTAGGTGCCTGCTGCACGTCAGGCCTTTGTCTGGATCTTTACCATATAACATACCAGTCCCCCCCCCCCCCCTTTTCACTTGGATTAAAATACATAAATAAATAGGTAAAATGTAGGGGATGCAATTATGCACCTCCCAATCAGGATACAGGAGGAAGCACGGACAAACCATAACCGCTCCTATAGAAGGTGGTATGGGCGGTATATGGTTCCAACTGAAAGGGAGGCTGGCTCTGAGGGAATTTCCAAACGATCCTGCCAGTAATTAGTAGGACTACAAGGATCAGAGTCAGTTATGTGTGCATATAGGTATTTATTTTACACCTTGAAGCCCCTTGCGCACTTGCATGTTATGTCACCCCGCATTGCGCTTCCCCGCTGCAAGGACCATGCAAGTCTATGGAGACTTGCACACTTCACGTGATGCAATGTGGTTTGCCGGTAGTAGTAAAATCATTGAAATCCCAGCGCAAAGCCTGCAGCTTGTTACCCCATGATCCGTGCCTGCCGCACAGATTATGCAGCAATGCAAATCATTGGGCAACGCAGCAAGTGTGCACGACAGTAGTGCAGTGTGATGCAGCACGCATGCACGGACCAACTAGAATCCCAGTGGCATACTTCCTGACCAGAAGGAAGTACGTCACTAGCTGGGGGCGGGCCTATGCCTATGACGCCTAATTTCTCTGGTACGATGCAGCGCTCGCTCCGCATTGCACTGCAAACCTCAGGTGTACAACTGGCCTTAAACTTACCTTGAACGATTAGTGAGAAGAGAGAAAGGGCTGGCAGAGAAAAGAAAAAAAAAGTGTCCAGACAGTAAAGGCCCTGAAAACAATCAGTTTTGTACTGCTGATTATTCAGAAACAGCAGCGTGAGTTTAAAACCTAAAATCAATATCTGTTTTATTTCAGTCTGCAATACGATGCCTTTATTTTGCCTCCCAGACACACCAGAGGTAATTTACAGAAGCAGATGCCTACTGAAGAGCCATAGATGAACTTATGTTCACTTCAAACATCCAACCGTGTGCCGAGTTTTTGTTTAAATCAGGGACGTCTCTGCATGTGATTGATTGTTTGAAGTGAACACAGCATCACTTCACTGCTCTTCTCCGCACATCCCATTTAGTAAATCACCCCCGTCGGCTTTAATGATTTTTTTTAGGATTGCTACATTCGCACTGCTGAAAAAAAAAATTAACTGCAGCATATTTAAGATTTTCATATAACTCGGTGTCTGCTTGGCATTGGCAACACCGTCGATGAATTTAAAAAAAAAAACTGAAATGTGTAATCTGAGCATTTTCCTTCCAAATGGATGATAGATGCTTTCTATAACACTAAACAGGAAATATAATTATATGGAAAAAGATAATTACTCGAGTAGCATTCAAGAATTCCTTGAGTGCTGTTTATAGTAAATAAGGTATTATTTAGTATTGCTGAGGGTGATTGCCGCCTTCACAAGGCATTACGAATCAGATGCTGCACCAGCTTCCGAGATTTCTCATTTGCAATTTATCTTTTCTGAAATTGGACATGGCACAAATATAAACATTTGGCTCGTGAGAGAAGCATAAATATGTAAACGTAATACTGTCCCAGTCTCTTCGACGCAGCGACTCAATGCATAAAACTCAGAGGCGTGAGCAGTTTTTTTTTTTTTTTCTACTGCCACAACTGACAGAAAGGCAAAACAGGCATTTGCCTAGAGCTCTGATGAATGGAAAGCAACATTAATAGTTTTATGGTAATAGTCATGACTATATTCATTGTTTTCCCCTTCTTTTCTTTTTTTATGCCTTTTTTTTCGTTTTTATTTTCTACGGTGACTTGATTTGTTTTTCTCACTTTAAAGGACACCTGAACTGAGAGAGATGTGGAGGCTGATATATTTATTTCCTTTTACAATGCAACAATGCACATTGCCTGACTGTCCTACTGATCCTCTGCCTCTAATATTTAGCCATAAACACTAAAAAAACATGCAGATCTGAAGTTTCTGACTGAAGTCTGACTGTATTAGCCCTGTACTTGTTTCAGATGTGTGACCAAGATACTACTGCACTCTAAGAAACCATCAGGATGCCAGACAACTGGTATTGGTTAAAAGGAATCAATACGGCAGCCTCCCTCTCACTTCAAGTGTCCTTTAAAAAATTCCAACTAGTAGCACATAAGAGCTTCGGGTGGAGGTGAGTGGGGAAATGTTGAATGTGGCTCCAGAGTTGTAACTACCAGGGAAGCACCTCCCTCTAACACAGCCCCCCTCTACTCTGATCACTCCCCAGAAAGACCCCACTAGCCGGCAGCTCTGGGGGAGAGGAGACTTGCAGAGTGAAGAAGATGGGGATCAGGTAAGGCCTTCTTAATAGAATTCCTGCTCTACTCCCTTCTTATACGATGTGCTGATCTAGTAGCCCCTCACATAACTTCTTATTTCTCTGCCCATGGTCTAAATAGCATTGTAAATCCCTTGCAGATCATATGGAACATGCCACTGCAAGCACCCACACTTAATGTAGAGTCAGAGCTAATCCACTGCAGATCCACTGAAAGCACCCACACATAATGTACAGTCAAAGCTAATCCATTACAGATCATGGGGAACCCAATCCTACAAGCACTTACACATAATGTAAAGTCATAGCTAATCCATCGCAGATTATCAGAAACCTACTATTACAAGCAGTCACACATCATGTAGTGTTAAGGTGCCCATACATCTAGCGATGTATGGACAGATTCGACCAAGAGACGCATCTTTCTCTTATCAAATCTGATAAGAGAGAGATCATTCAGCTGCCCATACACCACAGGCCAATTCCTGATCAAATTCAGTATGAAATGTCTCGGGAATCGGCTTTGTGCGCCACATCCGCCGCCCCGACGCAGTCCCCTAAAGTCAATATCCCCCCAGTACCCACATGTATACATTACCCTTCATGCCCCCCCATGGTTTCCTAGTAAGGGCACGCGGGTGTAAGGGTCACTTGTGTGTCCTTACTAGGAAATCACGGGCCTACATGTAGAAGCCAGCGGGGGACAAGCAGAGAGGTAATGTATACTTTACACGGGCATGGGGGGACATTGAAATTAGGGGAGACAGCATCAGGAGTTTCGTCGTGTTCGCCGATCATCGGGAAATTGCATGCCGTTACTGCCTAGCCCGATCAAGCAACATCTTGCAGCATGCGTGATCGAGAATGCGACTAATTTTTGTCCCGAAATTGGTCGCATTGCCAGTCAGGCGTGCACTTGGCGGGACTGATTTTCATACAATTCAAGTAGAATAATCAAATTGGATGGTCAAACAGCCGCCAAGTCACTTGATGTATGGCCACAAGTGACTGAGTCATCATCAGGAACATGCCGCTACACGCACTTGCACATAATGTGGGGGTGGAGACAATAGGTGCATCTGTTGAGAGGGTGTCTAACAGAGCGTATTATGGTGCTGGTGTAGGGGGGTATGCGAGAGCTTGTTTGAAGGTATTAAAGGTGGGGGCGAGTCTTATGGCTGGTGGAAGCAAGTTCCAGAGAGTGGGGGCAGCCCCTAGTGAAGTCCTGCAATGGTGCATGGGAGTGAGATATGCATGGTGCGACTAGGCGCAGGTCATTGGAGGATTAGAGGGGGCGGGCTGGTATGTGCCTATGGACCAGATCAGAGATAGATACTTTCCTCCTATCTCCCTGCACCTCTCCATTCTAACCCCGAGTCCCCAGAAGTGTAGCCATACCAAGCCCGATCAGGTCCGTGCTACTGCACAGGCACAGATGGCTTTCGTATGTACAGTAGCATGGACCTGATTGCGCTTGGCTTTTTCCACCGAATCCTAAACAGTTCCATGCTACTGTGCATGAATGAGCTGCTGACAGCCCTCATCGATGGTCTTTCAGGGGATGTAGCACGGGAGTGGACCAGTGCAGGTGGATGGGGTCCTCTCACTAGGTAAATACCCATTTAGGGCACTTTGTATCCTACAGGTACCCTTTAAGCTGAACCATAATTTATCTTGGCTATGTTGTTTCTCCATGCTTCCTCCTCTCCCATGTTCAATCCATTGAAAACATAAGCTGGGAACCAGAGCCTTGGAGATGGTGAGTGGATCAGGATAATGTTGGCTGAGATATGGGGAATCAGGACATGAGATTCTGTCATATGACCCCTGGTGGATGGCCCTCCAGACTATGGGTGTTGCCAAGGCGAGTACAGGAAAGAGGTGTAAATGTACTGGCCTCCATCAAAGTTTTGCTTGGGCACCTGTAATTTACAGCTGTGCCTCTGTATAGATTAGTAGCATTTAAAACGGGATCCTTATTACTGCAGTTTCAAGTAGCAATCGTGCATCTTTTGAATGAAGGATGCTTGCTGCATATAATGAAATGCAGGTATCCTATCCATAGCCCACATTAATTAAACTCATTACTATGCTGTACACTGCAGCAGTTTTTCAAAGTACAATCTGTGGCTGCGTCAGATGCCAGGAGCTGCTTGCTGCTGCGTCTTACATTTGACACAGATCATTAGCTGGGAAATTTAGGCCTTCTGAGATCTGTCTTCAGGTTTTCAGGCTTTAAATGGGAATACTGTGATTGACAGGAAAGCAAAATTGTATACATGCAATTATAAGGAACATTGCTGAATCCTTTCCTATGTGCTGACTTTCCAAAGATGAAAAAAGGCATGCAGATGAAATATAACGGCATCATACTTTGTTATTACTTATACATGATGATGACAATTGCTTCTGCGGCAAAACAGGAACTAGGCTTGACACAGATATAGAACAACTCCACCAGAAATGGCTAGGCAGTAGGAAGCAAATATACTGTGTAAATTAACTCTCTGATCACTTCATCTGTCAACAAAAGTCTATATGCAGGATGGTACCTAGCAGTATCTTCTTGTACCTCCACAGGCATTGGCATACATTTGTTTTTGCCTCCTGGTCTTTTTGGCGCAGGGTGAGCCAAATGAAAGCTCACCCTGCTGCCCCTGAAATTCCGGGTAATGTTAATTACTATTCTCCCTCTGAGTTGAAGCAATTTGGAGGCAGAAGTAATTTAAAGGCCTGGTAATTGACGGATCCCCGAATTACCCATATGTGGGGCGCAGACTATAGCATTGCTGCTTTAGCCGTGTCGAACTCAAGCGCTACAAGGTGCTCTATCCACGTGGAGAAGCACTGCCTCAAAGGCATTGCATAGTGCATTGGGTACAATACATTTCAAGTGTGTCAGTATCGATAACAGTTGAAGGTCATGAATAGCCCTGCCCTATTTGGTGGAAAGTTCTGCTTGCCTCTCACAATCATGAGCAATAAGTGGGCTTGTGCACCATATTTATGGACTGATAAATGAGTGCACTTCCTCCCAGATCACTCTGCCAAAGTGGTTCATTGTGGGGAGTTGGTCTGAGTGCTGGAGAGTGGAGAACACTGCTGATGTTGATTCTGATAAAGTTGATAATAACTGATGTTGGCTGACAGAGGTTTTTAGCTATGAGTAGTTAGTTTGGGTGTTAAATAGCAAAAGCACTAATTGTGATCTCCCACTATGAAGACAATGGAAAGTTAATATAATTGAAGATTGGAGGTTGGGAGTAATGCCAGGGTAGGGAGACATTTGTTTTACCTGTTAGGGTTTAACACTGGGATTATTCAATACACAAAATGTACATAAGCGCTCACAAACTCTAAAATATACAGTCTCAGGGGACCCCTACTACACCAGTCCAAGCGGTGGAGCGCTCCCTGGCTATTTGTAACTAGCTTCAGGAAATAAAGGACTAATTGGGTTAGCGCTCAGAGAAGTCTCTACTGTAAATCAGTATTTGAATACTGATTTACAGTAAAGACTTCTCTGAGCGCTAACCCAATTAGTCCTTTATTTCCTGAAGCTAGACACTGGGATGATGCCTCAGGAAGTGGTTAATATTTAATATGAGGTTTGGATTAAGTGTCAGGAAAGGGTGATATTGGGGGCAGGTGAGAGGAAGTTTTCAGGAAAGGGATTTTGCAATAAGAGAATCGATTAGAGATGGGAGAGATCTCATGGTCCGCATAATGCCGCTACTTCCTCTTTCCAGGCTCAAAGGAGTAAGCGGTGGATTTATGTGGAGAGCAATTGGAACACATCTGCTATTGGCGGCAGTATAGGTAAGTAGAGATGGACTGAACATGAAATGTAAGATTCGGGAACAACGAATGATAATCTCTACAAAGATTTGCGAACAGGCAAATCTGGCAAATCTCTGTAGACTTCAATGGGCAGGCGAATTCTAAAACCTACAGGGACTGTTTCTGGCCACAAAAGTGATGGAAAAGTTGTTTCAAGGAGCGTAACACCAGGACAGTGGCATGCCAGAGGGGGATCTATAAAGGGCAGAAATCACATTACATTCCTAAATTGGTGGAATAAAGTGTGACATGGCTTCTAAACCAACCAAACACAAGCATTTATAGGGGCTCAACCGAACCTTGCAAGTGAAAACAATAGTGATAAGCTATACACTTTACTGCCCTCCTTACTGATAGATAGATACTGTAGGTATTGATCTTCTGCACGTTCATTCTAACCCTTTACCCTCCTAACTCTTTGTTTTATTATTTTTACCTCTGTCTCATCTAATGCTGTCATCTCCTGGGCAATATTATTTCTCAAGTGTTCCCAGCAGTGCCGTTTCTATGGGCGGGCGAGGCAGGACATTGTTGGTGTGCAGCTGCAGGGGGGATGGAGGGCAACAGTTGCATGCAGAACTGATTACAATACCTACGTTGGCGGGATCCATAGGCTGCATGACATGTACTTACTTCCTGGACACTTGCATTCCATATCATAATAGCTATACTGGAGGCACCTACACCTGGCTACCTATATTGGGGGCACCAAATCCAAACTATCTAAACTGGGGGCATCTATGCCTGGCTACTTACACAGGGGACACCTATAACTAGCTATCTATACTAGGGGCACCTATACCTGGCTACCTATACCTGTAGCACCTATACCTGGCTACCTATACTGGGGCAATTATAACTCACTACAATACTGGGGGTACACTGGGCCACTAATCCTAGGGAAATAGCTTATACTTATGGGACATCTGGCTACCAATACTGGGGGTGGGTTGGCTACATTTGGCTACATAATACTGGGGGCCAACTCATACTGCAAAATACTGATTTGCAAATGGAGTTCACAAGCCTACAGGTGGGGGAACATTTTTACAACCTCACCCTGTGAATAATTTAGCCTAAATACTGCCCTGGTTCCCAAGCAGCAGGATCAAGGATTTTGGCCTTGGGACCAAAAAAACATTAAAAATACAACCCAATTTATTATATACGAAAAAAATTTCTCCAATTATCTAGTCAACTTGGGAGGACTGATGTCCCTGATAGGCTATATAATAAAAGCGTGCTAAGAGAAGCGACTCTGATCTTGTAACTTTCTGTTACTAAAATCCTCCAGGTTATTACCTGCAAAATATTAAACCATTCAACAAAAGATATATCTGAGCTATTATACTAAATTAATTGGTGACATGTGACACAGTTCAGGTTACATTTTCTGCGCTAATAAAGTACGCCTTTCAAAACACAAATCATACTTTTAATTATTTGAAGAAAATTCTGCATTGTCAGTGAAAGGGAAGGGTGGGTGAAAAATGAAATCTCTGCTAGATAGAACGGTAATTAATTACATTTTGGAAGAAAGAATCTTTGAATAAAAATGCCTTCTGCCAAGCAATGGGCTGATTTATTAGAAAGAGAGAAAAAGAAAGAAAGTTGTTTTCATACAATATTGAAAATGTTGCTACATTAATAATTTATATAAACACATTTACATTTTTTTTAAGCTTGTAGTGTTACACGAATAATTGGCTACAGTGTCTATGGAAAGAAAAATTATTGGCTATGATGTTGATTTCCAATGGAAAAAATACTACAGTGGATGATGAATATGGTTGATAATGTTGAATGATGGTTTATGGAAGTGATAAAGGTGTGTGTGTATGGGGGGGAGGGGATTTTTGTTCTTCTTTAAGCATCTAATGGACCCCTCACTAGTTCATAAAAATAATGTGTTTTGCAATCAAAGTTCCTTGATACCAGAATAATGGCGTTGAAGGTGGTTGCGGAGGTTTTGGCTAATGAGGGAAGTTTGGGCACCCATAAAATAGCGGGCACATGGCTATGAAAACTGAAGCTACAAGTAGCAAGCAGGGGGGCTACGGCTAGGAGGTGGGGGGCTAGATATTGGTAGAGGGTGGTTAACGGTAGGCATCAGTAGGGAGGTTTTGTTTGGGTTAGGGTCTGTTTCCACTACACATGGATTGGATGCAGAATGGATGCAGAAAAACTGACTCCAATGAAAGCCTATGGACCTGTTTCCACTAAATGCAGATTCTCCCAAAGGCATGCATTGGAGTCAGTTTTTCTGCATCCATTCTACATCCAATCTGTGTGTAGTGGAAACAGGCCCTTAGGCATCAGAAGTGGGTTGGTTAAGGTTAGGCATCGGAGGGAGGTGGTTAGGGTTAGGCATCAGAGGGGGAATGGTTAGGATTTATCTGTAGTAAAATATTGGTATCATTTACCAATATTCTACTATAGGATTAGTACTAAATTTACTGATATTCTACTAGCAGCTATTTCAAGTGCTAACATTTCTGGGCCCCTTTTCTGCATGTACGCGTCTGTCTGGCCTCTGGTTTATACTGATGTTTTGCTTTCTATGGTGGAAGGTGAAGTATGTACTCATGGGCCTGGTGATGTATCACTCTTATATAGATGGGGCAAAAAATATAAATCCTATCCTATCAAAATGTTCAGAGCACATCATGTGACATATGCCAAACTATTGGCAGTGCTCCATACAACTATGTTCTTATGGGCCCTCCAATTTTCACTCTTGTAAAGATGGGGCAAAGAATTTGGGAGATCCTCATCCTATCAAAGTGTGATGACATTATGTGACATGTATCATAAACATTATGTATATAAATAGCAGATAGTCATGCAACCAATCATGCCCCCTCTGTAGAACTGTATCAGAAAGCAAGTAAGCACTTCTTTGTGACCATGGGGTTGATTTGCTAATACAATTGTATATGCAGTTGCAGTGCACAATATTTACTGCATGAAATGCACAGAGTTTTAAGCATAATAAAAAAAAATCACATGCAAAGTAAAGCAGTATTTCATGCAAAAACTGGTTGCCTATCAAAATATCCTTTTGTTAACCCAGCTGCATGCACACATAATTTTGCATTGATAGTGTATATCAATTTACTCAGTAAACTTAGCAGTAAATACAATTGTATGCATGCTATTATCTGTACAATGGTAATAGTGCAGGGTGGTGCATTTAAAACCGTGCCCAGCTGTGTGCCATGAGCACGTGAATCAGATGGCCGCCAGCCTGTCCTTGTACTCTTTCCTTTCCTACTGTGTGTGTGCGGTTTCCAGCTTTATTGCAGCCTGTGCTGCTGGTACTGCAGGGAATACTAACTGGCAACACGGGCTACAATAAAGCCAGAGACCACACGCAAACAAACACATTAGGGAAGGAGAGTGTACAGGTGCAGGGACGGGTTGGCCAGCATCTGCCTCATTGGCTAGTGACAAGCAGACAGGGTTTTACATTTTTAAATGTGCTACCCTGTAGAAACAGCTAAAAGAAAATGGTGGCCAAATATCTGCAGAAATGTGTATATTAAAATAGGTGCAACAGTACAATGCCAATTATTGAGCTTAAAACACAGTAGGCTTGATTCACAAATCTTACATATTTCTCACCTCAACTGTAAGGAGAGCTATTGCATGCGATAAACAAATAAAGGGAGATATTTCATGAGATAAACAGATAAAGGGTTTGAAGTTGCCATGCGCAGAAAGCGCACAACAATTTTACTGTTGCTAATGCCGGGGACAGGCTTGCTCAAATCCGAATTCGGGAGACATCCGGATAGTTCTATCCGGATATCTCCCAGTAAAGCTGTGCAAGGGAGGGGGGGGGGGGCAATCTTACCTGTATGACGTCTTCTTCGGTCCGTCCCTGGCGCCTCCCACGATAAGTTCCATGCACCGATCACATGACTACAAACACTTCCTCCTTCAACCCGGAAGGAGGAAGTGTTTGTAATCACCTGACCGCCGCTTGGACCGCATCGTGGGAGGCGCCAGGGATGGACCGATGAAGATGTCATACAGGTAAGATTGACCCCACCGCCCCGACCCCCCCACACACACAGTTTTACTGGGATATATCTAGATAGAACAGTGTAGTGCATCACACCCATGGGGAGATGAATCATGAGTTAAGTCAAATAAAAAAGAAGAGATAAATTGTGAGTTAATAAGTAGGGGGTAGATAATTAAACAGAAAAGCTTTGTGAATCAGCCCCCAGTGGCCCTTATGCAATACACTGTTTCTCCTACGTTTTCTCCTAGGAGATGGTTTTTTCATCCTCTGTTTAAAATAACTTTTCTGCACTCTGCAACGGAAAAAGTATTCCCTCGCTTGCTGGTGGCTTTAAAAGTATTCTATTGCTAAAGTGTGAAAATATCACCTAGGAGAACATTTTTGAGAAAAACTGAATTAAATATGATCCAGTAAGGCCCGGTTCACATTAGCGGTGGCCGTCCGGAATCGCCGTGCCGGAGCCGGACCGCTTGCAGAACGGACGGAACGGACGCACGGCAATAGCAATGAAAGCCTATGCGTCCGTTCACATGCGTCCGTTCTGCCGGACCGGAGCCGGACCGGATCCGGACCGGATCCGGACTCCGGCATCCGTTCCAACATGCGCTATTTTTTGGTCCGGCTCCTCCGGCAGCCGTATCCGGAGCGGAGCCGGACTGCACCATCCGGCCAATACAAAGCAATGAGAGCCGGAGAGCGCACAACACACTGGCTACAAAAACCGGACGTTCTACCCCACTTCCTATGCATTTTGGATGGGGACCACATGGGCCCAGCGTTCAAAGAGTGGGGCAGCAGCGATTTCATGCTGGAGCTCGTTTTGGCAGCAACATGTCTGATGTATGATAATGAGGAGGCGAACAACAGGAAGGAGAGAATTCCCAGGTTTACGAGTAAAAAATGCCTGGATCCATGGTCCCAACTGCAGTCTCTGTATCCACGGATGGTCTCCACACGTCCACCTGTCTCCAACAGTGACCCCAGACCCTTCTGCTGACCTCCCAGACCCCAGGTATTTACAGGATGTTATCTCCTTAAGAAACCGGATCCGGACCGCAACCGTGTTCACACCGCACGGAAACCGGATGCAAACGGACCGGATCCGGACCGGATCCGGATAGGAACCGTACGGATCAGGTCCGGTCCGGCTCCGGTGCGGTCCGGACATCCGGTGCGGTTTTGACAAAACCGCAAGTGTGAACGGGGCCTAAATGGACGGTGATTTTTTAAAAAATAATATTTATTTATTATCTTTAATACATTTGCATCTTACATTTATTAAGGAAAACAAGAAGCACAAATGAATAGTCATATTTGTCTGGGTGGGCTCCACCTTATCGCTGTGCTATCGAACTTATATAACACTTTTATGTACAACAAAAATAACAGGTAATGGATTGTGATTATTGGAATGTTAGCAACGTATTGACTATAGCAGTAAAGCAAGAAAAATTTCTACTTACATTGCCAGTCCCATCTGCCGTCTAAAGATATGAAATAGTTGTTCAGATTTCAGAATATTCAATACTTTTCATTATAAAACAATCAAAATGTTTTTGTATTTGTTTTTGTATTAAACAGAATAAATACATGGATCAATAATTAAACAAAGCAATTAGGTTATAAAATGCATGTTCCTTTATCATCTAAATGAAAAACACAATCACACATGTTATTCAATAGATCTGATCATTTTGGGACTTTGACTTCTTATCTTGCACCTCGTTTGCAAACCCCTCCCCCTTCCTCACCCCCATTTATGCAGAAATTTACAGGTTTTGTGAACGCACATGTCCTGGGAATGCTCTCTCATGTTAACTGCATTGCAAGGAGTTTACCTGTTCCAGCTCCCAATCTCCGGCTGGCACTCCTTTGCCCATTCCCTTGTCTGGTGTGCTTCTTTACTTACCTGGCATAGGAGGCAATCTGACATTCCCACCAGCACAGAAGATGCATAGAGAGCTGGATCATCAGGCTGGTCACTGGTGTGCAGGAGAGCAGTCCTCTGTTTGGCCAAGTTAAAGCCAAATAGAGGGCTTCTTGCATACACACCAGCTACCGGTCATCCAGTCCACCCATCCATCCAGCTCTCAATGCTCTCTGAGCAGTAACATCAGCCCATCTTCCTTTCAAGGTGAGTGAGTGGGCAGGATGGGCAGAGTAAGGGACAGAGAGGTTTCGGCCAGGGATTGGGAGGCTGCTTACAGTGATAGACAAGCATACAAGGTGGTTTGGCAAACAAACCACTAACCCACATTTGTGGCTCTAACCCAGATTTGCAAACTGCTGAACCCGCAAACACTAGCTTACATGTTTGCTGATCATCTGGAAAACTACAATTGAAGAAGTTGGTCCATCATGTTCGCTACACGAACTACACTTCAAGGAGTTTGCCCATCATTATTACTTTTTTTTGCTGACCCAGATTTCCTTAGTGACACTGGCCTGATTTTTTTTTATTTTCATTCAGGAATTATTATTTGTTTGGTGGACTTGTTTATTTGTCATCTTTAGTTTTGTATTCCATTGTGTTCGCATTATTGTTTGTCATTTACATATACTTGGGGCCTGATTCACAAAGCTGTGATAACTCAGTTATCACGCCTAAAAGACTTTAGGCGTGATAACCTTTGCACTGCTGAGTTAGCACCGTTTTGGGCTCTTTATCGCGCGCAAAGTGCAACCGCGCAACTCCGCGCGCAGCGCCCATAGGGTATAATGGGCGCATCGCACGCACTGCACAGTGCGCCGCACGATTGCGCGCACAAAACTTTGCGTGCGGGAATTTCGCGCGAGTTTCATTTTCGCGCGAGCTTTTCACAGGCGTGCAAACACTTTGCACCGCTTTGTGAATCAGGCCTTATGACTAGATATGTTGACATTGAGGGGATATTTTAGTCGCTATTCTACATTGATCCTTATAACATTACTATGAGTTGAAGCAGTTCCTTTCATGTTCACTTGCTTACGTAGAGCCTTATTACTAACCAATTGATGTATTTTTTATTAATTTAGCTGTTTTTTTTTAATTTTCTACCCCAAGTGCATACCATTAGCATTGTATATGAGCGTTCCCTGGGAAATGATAAATCCTTAAATTTTAGACCGAATGCAATTTGTTATAGTATATCTCATTTTGTTTATTGCCTCATATTTCATGTATAAAGATATTGCATGGCAATATAATATATACATTCATTAAAATGACTACATCCTAAACGTATCTCACATTAATTATTGCATGATGGCACCCTGCAAAATGAAGCGGAAATTCATGTAGATTATAAAAGGAGATTTAACAAGTTCGGGCTCCACCACCATGTATAATTGATGGAGGTTGTAAATGCTCTTGTCGGGCACCAGAGTGGAGGCATTTGTTAGGAAGTGCGCAAACTCTGATCTATTTGGCATTCTTGATAAAGCTGCTAAATAAGCTATTTGTTATCCACCCATTTGCCCTGAGTAGGTCAGACTCCTGACACTTCAAATCTTGAGGAGGGGACCGTCAAGACGTTGATGAATGTACGTGTAGCTGGGTAACACAGCAGGTAACCTGCTACTGATTGCAAGCAACTGTTTTTAAATGGTCTTATTAGAAATAAGCACAATGAAATCAAATCATCTATTTAACTTATTCACAAATGGATGATGCTATTGAAAACAACATCACCATTTTATTAGGATCTTCTTCAAGTCATGGGAATAAAAGGAGCAGTAAACCCATTAATATTTTTTAATATTTTCATTCAAGTACAAAGTCATAACACCTTTTTCAGACTAAAAATAGCCACACAGGATACAATAAAGATTTGATTTTCCCAATTCTCAAGATTTTTTTTTTTTATTTGACCGAGAAATCTTATTGAATTTCCTGTTTTTGCTTTTTTTTCTTCCTTCTCTATATGTCAGTCAGGAATGGCAGATAATTCTGACCATTTTTTTTCCTTCCAGAAAATCGAATGGTGTAGTATTGACCCAAGTTTTCAATCATTTTTTGCTTAATTGAAAATTTAAACATAAGTGCGAGATACATTGATCAGGTGTTGCAAAAGTTACAATCAATTTAAAGAAATTGGCAGTGGCGTAGCTAAGGAGCTGTGGGCCCCGATGCAAGTTTTACAATAGGGCAAGTTTTACAACAATGATGGTGCACCAAAACCTGCCAATGGCAACTATAGTGTCAGAGGTGCAAGAAGGGGATGGGGAACAGTTTGTTAATGATTACCACTATTCAAAGTATCTATAGAAGTGATTATTATGAGCACAGAACCAATAGAGAGCTAATACTACCGTTGAGGGAGGACCCTTTGGGGCCCCTCTGGCCCAAGGGCCCCGATGCGGTCGCAACCTCTGCAACCCCTATTGATACGCCCCTGGAAACTGGTAGTAATGCTCAAATTGAAAAAATAAATAAATAAATGATAAAATAGAACAATTATACAAGCATGTAGCTACCTTAAGATGTGTTAATGTTAAAGTAAATATATTTGTTCAGTTGTCACTATTAAACTCTTTTATAGAGCTACATTAATCCATGCCATGCACTGATGAGGATCAACCAATCCAAAAAAGTCTGTATGCATGTTGGATTAGTGTGGCTCTGTAATATTAACAAACTGACACATCATTGCATTCCAGTGGATCTGGAGGTAAGGATGATTTGCACATTCAGCAGTGATGCACTGGGATACATCTCAGAGCTCACTCCAACTTGAATTATCGCAACTACCTTCTGTTTTAAGAAGGCAAACTTTTGTTTTATATATACAAAAAAGCTGAAAATTGAATATGTATCCTATGTGGCATAATCAGTGGTTTGCTGCTGGTCTGGGAGAACTTATGCAGAAGCACCTGGTATTTAACAATGAATATTTTCTAATTTTGCTCTTTAATGCTGTGCACACACATGAGAGAAAAGTCTTTGAAAATTAGAAATCAGTCTGCTGCATAGGTTTTGCAAGAAGGTTTGAACAAGGAATCATGCTAACGATGATTTATTTACACATGCAAATGATCAGTTCATGCTAAACACCCAAGAAAAAAAATTGGTTGTCTATTTACTTCCTTCTTCTTAAACCTTAATCTGCTTACACAAAAGTTAAAAAGTTCTAAAATACACAAAAGTAAACAATATCTGACAAGTCCCTGCCATCTTTGCCCAAGGCCCAGAACAAACAGTTTTGTTCATTTTTTTTCTTCTACTGGACTCAATGGGGTTGAGTCACTAAAGTTAGCGCTGTGTAACAGCGAGAGTTATCAGCTGTTATGCACACTATAAAACGTAAGTGTCTTAATTAGTGTCCTTGCACGCTACGCACGCTATCGGCAGCATAGCATGCCTAATCTGGGAGCGGGCACTCTGCACACGCTTTGCTGCTGAATTGCAGCATAGCGAACGCTAAGAACTAACGCAGCCCCAATATCTCGTCCACATCACCAGCGGGTCCAGTCACATTAAGGCACCTAATCCACAAATGTCACTGTCAAAGATTGGCATGGGCTCCCCCTATATTGTGGCTCAAAAGTGTATTGAGTCTTTGACACTGAGCAATGCAAAAGGGGGACACCTAAATTACATGCACAGAAGAGTATGATTTCCATATCTGAACCCCGTCTTACTCTTATCCTGGGTTTCAGCACTGAACATTCATGAGTCTGTTGCCACTGTTTTACTATGTCATGCTAATAGAATAACCGGATCTTCTACTGCACCCACAGCTAAGTTTTCCTTCATCAACAAATAGAGGGTTGGCAATGCATCCCTCATCAATAACATCTTCTTGAGAAGCATCCAAGCCCCTCAAGACAGAGACCATTCTTAGTCTCCTAGGAAGCATATTAGCTCCACGACAACTAAGCTCAAGGTATTCAAATTCACTGCAGGTGACATCACTGCCCTGATGATAATGAACAGTGCATGAAATGGATACAGAAGCATGTGCATGAAAATGGATAAAGAAGCTTCTGCCAGAACAGTGAGAGATGCTTATTGTACATTTATTCCGAGCAATGCCAGATGCCTTTTACAGCCCAGATTCACACACACTAACAAATTTCGTATTGTGTGGCAGGAGAACAAAATAATTCATGCTGTAAGCAGCATAACGGTATTGGATGTCCCGAGGAAAATGTTCTAGTATGGTGGACAAGTAAAAGCTGCAGACGCAGCATGCAGACTCAGTAAACTAGATTGCTCAGCTAACAAATGTCAGCACTCATTCTGTACTGCAGATGTACATCAGTTCATGCGTAAGCTGGGAAACACTACCGATTCCCATCATCAACAGGCAACACCATTATTTCTATTTACTATTTATATGTAGAGCCATCATCTTCCACAGCAATCTACAGAATATATAGTCCCGTCACTAACTGTCCCTCAGAGGAGCTCACAATCTAATTATTATTTAGTATTTATATAGCACCAACATCTTCCGCAGCATTGCACAGGGTACATAGTCTTGTCACAAAATGTCCCTCAGAGGTTCTTATAATCTAATCTCTACCAAAGTTGTATATCTATGTATGTATCATATAGTATATGTATCGTATTCTAGGGCTAATTTAGAGGGAAGCCAATGAACTTATCTGTATGATTTTTGGAATGTGGGAGGAAACCGGAGCGCACAGAGAAAACTCACGCAGACATGGCCTGGGGAGAACATACAAACTTCATGCACATAGCACCCTGGCTGTGATTTAAACTGCAGATGCAATGCTGCAAGACGAGAACACTATTCACTTCACCATCATGCTGCCCATATGGTAATCCCTACCTTGTATGTATTGGATTGTTGTGGGTGTAGGGGGTGGGAGATCACTGTGTATACTGCTATGAATGGCATAGTTGCTGCTAGGGGAGGTAGAGGTCAGTGTGGTTGTTGGGGGAGGTAGAGCTCAGTGTGGCTGCTGGGGGGGAGTAACTGTGGGTGTTGTGAAAGGTAGAGGCCAATATGGGTGCTGGGGGAAGGGTAGGCCACTGTGGGTGCTGGGGGGGGAGTAACTGTGGGTGTTGTGAAAGGTAGAGGTTAATATGGGTGCTGGAGGAAAGGGAGGACACTGTGGGTCCTTTGGGGGAGATCACTGTGGGTCTTGGGGGAGGTAGAGGTCATTGTGGGTGCTGGAGGAAGGGGAGGTCACTATGGGTGCTGCTATGAATGGCATAGTTGCTGCTAAGGGAGGTAGAAGTCAGTATGGGTGCTGGGGGAAGGGTAGGGCACTGTGGGTGCTGTGGAAGGAAGAGATCTGTATGGGTGCTGGAGGAAGGGAAGGTCACTATGGGTCCTAGGTGGAGGGAGAGTTCAGTATGCCACACTAGGATTCCTGTCTAGACCTCTTCACTTGAAAGTGTCCCCGGCGGGGCGGAGCATGGGTGGGCGGGACTTATCACGGTCAGGGGCGGAGCTTGTTTTTCCAGCGAGAGGGGCCTTTTTTGAAGGTTTTAAAAAGAGGGGGGTACCTGGGCACCCATAGCACCCCCCCCTCTGCACGTGCCTGTATGTATGTGTTGTGTAGAGTATGTATTGTAGTCTAAGGACATTTTAGAGGTAAGCTAATTAACCTATCTGTATGTTTTTGCGATGTGGGAGGAAATCAGAGAGTCCGGAGGAAACCCACACAGACACAGGGAAAACACGGGGAGACATACAAACACTGTGCAGATAGTGTCCCGGCTGGAATTCTAACCGTAACCCCGGCACTGAAAGGTGAAAGTGCTATTCACTATGCAACCATGCTGCCCGGTGGCACTTTTGATGGCTATGAATACCCATACAATATAATATGTAATAATAACACTAATAAAATAAACATACAAACTTTGCCAATTCTTTTTCTTTGGTTAATAATATGTCCCACGGGTGAAGTTTGGGCTTGAAATGGGTCATACAAGATCAAATGAAACCCCATATCCCTTTTATAGTGAAATGTTCATGGATCTCTATAGTGTTTAATTCACTCAGAGCTGAGTTAAAAGTAAGTTTTCTCCACAGTAAGTTTCTTTTTTCTTCTAGTCTCACATGGTGCTGCCTCACTGGCAGCGTGCAATCATTTAATTCATTATACAGCTAATTCATTTGGATGTGCATCCACTGAAGCGGTGCAGGAAAACTTAACCTTGAAAATGTGTCTTAAACTTTAATGTCCCTCTCATCTGATTCTTTGACCTTGACATCTTGTTATCTGTGATATGGCCATGTTCATTTTAGCTGACAATCAGGTGAACTTTGAACTCTTTCATACATGTGGCCTTCCATGGAAGACCCTCATGCTGATCTTGTCACCAGCCACATGTCTTCCCAAAAGGTCAGAGAAGAAAGAGAACGGCAGGATACAGCAGGTGCATCACATAGTCCTATTTTATTACAGCTTAATAGAAAATGAATAATTGAAACCACCAGAGATATCATGACCATCACTGTAGGGTATGGAAAGAATGGATCAGGTGTTATAAGCAGCAAGGGTCAAACTGCTGGGTGGGTACTGGCTCTTTAAATGAGGAACCTATTTTATCTGTTGTGGGGGATCAGATATTGATTGGACCTTTTTTCTCAACTCGACACACACAAGCAATAGAACACAGCAACACACATGCATGCAGCTACATTTGAGTCGTCAGCAGGTGCTCGTCAGCCAATCAGGATGCACTGTCATACACCCTTTACCTGCCATACCACATCTAGCAGCCATTAGCATTCAGGTGGGAGGCTTCAGTTGGACGCAAATCGCAAGATTGCGTCGCTAGCAGGACCGCCCCGTGCAGGCATCCCTCCCACAGGGGTCCCTCCCTAACCGCTCACCTGTCCGCCATGTCCTAGAGCTGAAAAAAAACTTTTTGAGGCAGTGTTGGTGGCTTTTCTGGATGTGAGAGGTCCAGAGCCTGGGTGTGAGAGGTCCAGGCCCACCTGCACTCCCCTCCAGGTATCGCGCATTGGCCTTGGGGCCCTGGCCAGTGAGAGAGGTCCGGGGCCCCTGGCCATCGTGCGAACCAATCGTGTGTTTTTAAACTTTTTTCTCAACTCCCAGGTACAGAGTCTGCCCTTCAGGATAATAAAGTCTAATGTTGCATGGCTGAGTGAGAGTAATAACAGTATAAGGAATGTGTACGGGGATGAGGTTAAAGCAGAAGTAATACTGCCGTAATATCATGGTTATAAGGAATATGAGACATGGACTCCAGTGAACTCATACAATGCACAATGGAATCCAATTAAGTTAATGTGCCTTATTCCTCATATTTTTGGTATTACAACTATATTCCCGTTTTAAAGGGAACCAAGCACCTTTTTGTACTCTGGTTTCTAATAGCTATAGGAGCTGCCATGTTCCCACTATGCTTCTAGTTTTCCATTATTTATCCAGGGAAAGGTGTGAAGATAGCATCTGTGACTTCTTTTAAACTCTTTGAAGCAATACCAAACCCCCTGTTAATGAAAGCTTTTGTTATATAATTGCTAATATGTGCAATAAAACAATTGCATCAGTCCTTAACTGCCTGAAACCTCTGTGGCTCGGAAATAGGGTAATAAAGCCTCTGCTAAACTTTTGAATGTGAAAAGAAATGGTAAAATGTAATGTCTTTTTTTTATTAGTGAGTAACATTGTTGGCATGCATATTTAATGTGCTATTGAGATGACCTGGGTGCTAAAATTGGTGCTCACTTTAAACACTATCACAAAGTTGTAGTCCCATAGTTATATGAATGATTCGGTATATTTTATCTTTGTATGTCTTTTGTTTGTCAGCATTTATCTGTTGAAAGATGGGAGAGACAGAGGGTTGCGCAAAGGTAAAATATGTCTAACTGGTTCCTGGTATTTATTAGCATTCTAATTATGTGATATCATGCGTTATTGTATATTTCACATTTAATTAAAATGTTCCTTTTTGGAGAGCTTAAAAAAGTTAATAGTATACATTTATTAAAATTAACATCAATACATTTTTCTTGGTACGTTTGAGTGTTAACATCCTTGTTCTATTTCATGTGGTTCACATTACTGCTTTGTGTGTCATTTTGGGTCTGTTATCGCAGTCAGTGAGCTGAACATACTCGTTAATTAACCACTTCACGACGGAGGGGTTTTACCCCTGAAGCACCAGCGCTATTTGTGCCTTGCAGCGCTGCTTCCATTGATTGTTTTCAGTGATATGATTGGTTATTGGGGACTGGGGTCCCCATAACCAATCATTGCACTGCAGAGCGGGGGTGTGTGCGCGCGCGCGCGGGTCGCGGGGGCGCGCGATCGCGCGCTGCACATTTGTTTACATTTAATTGTTATCAATGGAGACTGCTTCTGTTTGAAGCAGTCTCCCATTGTGTCCGCAATCGGCGCGTCTAATTGGATTTAGGAACGCTTGTTCCTAACATCCAATTAGTCACCTGCTGTGCTGGCTGGCTGGAGTGTGCGCGCGAGGTCCCCGCCCACTCCCAGCCAGTAAACAAACAAGTGCGCCTTTCTCCGTCCCTGGGGGTGAAGCAGTGCGCAGAGGGACGGAGAAATTTAGCACTGGGGGGGTAAAGTGGTTAAAGTACTGTAGTGAAAATAACGGAATGAATAAAATTACTTTCTTTTTTTGCAATAATTATTTATATTATTAATTTATAGTAAGTGTTTGCACACTGTAAAATATTTCCTCTCTGATTTCCAGTCTGCAGTTTATCACAGGTGGCGACATTTTTGTTTACCAAGTGAGTAAAAGTTTGTTTCACGGGGTCTAACACCTGGACTTTCTAATACCAGCAGTGATGGGCCGAAATTTTGCATCGTAATCATAATGCGACATTTCAGGGAAAATCGAAATTTATTTCATATGTAATAGTAGTATTTCATCATTTTGCGTAATTTCCGCACAATTTTGCGCAATTTTCTGCCGACTTTACCAGTTAATAGCAAAGCCCCCATACATGCTATTGCTACCAAAATTGGTACATATGTTAAGGAGAATATTGAGTACAAGTCAAAAAAAAGTTTGACTTGTACTTTTCAAAAAGACTTTGTAGTTTTTGAGAAAAACTATTTTAAATATGCAAAGAAAAATGTTTTTTAAACTGTCATTTTTCCAAGTTTAATAAACAGTTTTCTTTGCATTTTTGGAATTGGTTTTCTCAAAAACTATATGTTGTTTTTGGAAAATCCTTTTTTCCCATGTACCCACTATTCCCTTTAACATACATAGCAATTTTGGTGTCAGTAGCATATATGGGGGCTTTGCTATTAACCTCCAAGGTCAGCACAAAAGTAAGTAAAATTTCGCTAATTTTTATGCAAAGTTGTCTATTTAGTTTGCAAATCGTAATTACATATATGCGTAATTGTGAAAATGTACGTGAAATTTTGTAAAATCGTAAATTGATTACGATCATCACTGAATGCCAGTGGGAAATTCATGCCAAAAGTCCCACCAAAAATTACGGAGTTGACACAGAGTTGGGTTTTAATCCCTAAAGGGCAGAAATCACAGTACATTCCTAAAAATAATGCACTGGAGTGGTACTGTGCCTGCTATGGGTGTCAGTGGGCTGTGGAGTGTCCCACACAGAGAAATGCAATGGTTCTATCAGAATACAGTGAACAAAAGCACTGGAGTGGTACTGTGCCTGCAACTTAATGTGGCCACAATAGCAGTAGTGTGCACAGCTCTGGGTGTCAGTGGGCTGTGGAGTGTCACACACAAAATAAAAAACAGGAGACTGATGTACTAGCCCTCAAAAGGGCTATCTGGGGTGCTTTCAGCAAGTAGTCAGTGAGGAACAAGAACACAGGCCTAGCTAACGCTTTCCCTGCCTATCTGCAGCAAGTCTGACCCTGCTCTCACTAACAGCAGCCAGCAGAGAATCCAATATGGCCACCGCACCTGCTTTTTAATAGGGGGGTGGGGGTCCAGGAGGGGGTGCTAGATGATTGGCTGCCATGTGTCTGCTGACTGTGAGGTAAGGGGTCAAAATTTGGCTCCATGATGATGTATAGGGGGTGGGTCAAACACGTCAAATGTTCACAGTTCACCAAGAACGTGTACAGCGGAAATTTACCAGTAACTGTCCGCCGGCAAACTGTTTGGGCCATCTCTATGTAACTAGTACAAATCTGCTTCTCGCCCTAAGTAGGATCTGGCACAGTAATATGTGAGGCGTATTGTATAGGACGGATGTAACAAGTGTGGCAAATTAAAACAGTGCATACCACTTGGAATCTTAGGTCAAGTACTATTAACTCATTACATCTCATAGTTGTGCCCAACAGCGCCCAGGGTCACCATCGTAAAAGATAAAGTATATCTACTTAAAGTCTTTGTATTTATCATGGACTTTTCTGAAGGGCAAACCTTGTCCTAAATATGTATGATGTTTCAATTAGGAAAAGTAGCGAATGTGTAATTATTATTATTATTTTTTTATTGCAATCAGAAAAAACAACATGAATCTCTGCAGGATCATCACGGCGGCATAAATCCACGGCAACATGGTGGGTAAGTCACAATAATTTTGCTTTTAATTATGTGCGGTGATGACGCTCTGAAAAAGCCTTCCATAATCTGCATGCATTTCTTCTCCTGGCTGATTCCATTAATGAAACACTATTTGTTCATAGTTTTGCTCCTTCTATGGACGGTTATGTGAAAAATGCTTTCAAATATGTTAGACATGTTGTGGAAATGTCTAGACATAGATTAGTTTGCCCTTGAAGCTGTATCTACAGTCTGTCTTTCTTCGGCTTTAACTGGGAAATAAATAGGGAATATGTTATTGAAGAGAAAATCACTCAGAATTCGTAGAAATAATGAATACTGCCAAAGAGTAAAGGAATTGTGTATGAAGAATGGATGCTCATTTCATTTGTCCTCCAGTTGCCATGCAACATGGCCTTTCTGATGCAATATGGCGGAGGAAGTGGCGAAGATATAATGGAATATATAAACGAACTCTGGGTAATGCATAGAACTAGAAAATAACCGTACAACAGGAAGCAAAATATGGAGGTTTCCTGTGTCTCCTGCTTGAAACCTCCTCTATTAAACCATCTTACACTGACAGACCCAGGGAAGACCTGAAATATCATTCCAGAAGCTATTACATTCATTAGCAGGACTGGTGAGTATTTTTGGCTTGTTACGGAATGCCTATCATCTAGATAATCTCAGACAAGAGATGAAAGTAAACAATCAGGCTGCAAAAAAAAAAGTGTCGCTGGCTGATCATCATGTGTAGGAAAGGGAATAGATGTAGATCACAAAATGATGAAATTCTGGGTGATGTCCCCGCCCAAACATTCCTCTACTTATTAATGCACAGGAGTGCTAGGACAATTTGAATATCTGTGATCTTGTACAGCTCTGGCTGAAAAGTGAAAATTCTTTCTGTCCTTGTATTAGCCTGTAAATCTATTATTGCCATAATTAGATTAAAGTGACCCGGAAGCAACCTAAAACAAGACAGCTTAGATACTAAATCAAGAAGAAGAAAGGCTCTGGATCCCATAGAGCCTTCTCAGTTCTCAATGTCTCCTTGTTCCCCCACTGGCCCACTTTAAAATGTTGTGCCTTTGCTAGGCCTTATGGATGTGAGCGCTTTTGAAGACCAGCAGCTCTGTACCATGCACTTGCGAGTACATACCCGCGCATATGCAGTATGGAGCAGCTCATCTTCGGAAGTACTTGGAAACCAGAGTACTTTCAAAGCCTTCACAAAGAACCAAAAGAGCTAATCGACCCGCAGGTTGAATCGCTTAAATGGAGGGGCTAGCAGGGGGACAAGGAGACATAGAGAGGACAGGGAAGACTTTACAGGATACTGAGCCTTCTCTCTTCTTAGATTAGTATCTATTTTTTCTTGTTTTAGGTTATTTCATGGTCACTTTAAGTATTTCCTTTCTGGAAAGGATTAGCAACTTATTCAGAAAGACACCTGACCCACTAAGGCTGGGACTCCATAAGACCTCAGAAGGCAATGAAGTCATCTGGCAGCAACATGCAGCAGATCCTATGTGTCCTAAAATTTGTGAGGTGGGATCTCCATGGATCAGACTTGTTTTAATAGGATATCCCACAAATGTTCGATCAATCTTAAGAAAATGTGATTAATCAGAGTTGATCTCCTTCTAAATTGCTTCATGGTCCAGTTCTGATGCTCACATGCCCAGTGCAGGTTCTTTTGGTAGTGAGCAGGAGTCAGCAGGCATGAGAAATCTGATTGGTATGCAGCTACATAGCCCAACATACTATACAGCAGCCTGTGATGTCCTATATGTTCCAACACTTTTCTCTCATGGTTAGCATGAGAGTAGCTACAGTAGCTCTTCTATGTGATCAGGCCAGACTGCCTAGCTACATACATCAGTGAGCCTAGGAAGGCCATGTTCCAGCTGGGATTGTCCTTCCTTGGACCACTTTTGGTAGCTACTAACCATTGTATAGTAGCAACTCACACACAGACACACACCACAAGATGTTCCATTTTAGGCATGTTTTGATGTCTTGCCATAACAATTTAGGCATTGTCAGAATACTTCAGATCCTCGCCCATTTTTCCAACATCGAACACATGATTTTCAAGAGCTGAGCATTCTCTTGCTGCCTAATATATTCTCCCCAGTTAACAGGTGCTGGAATTTTGATTTTCTGTTTTATTCGTATTCTTTTTTGTATATTTATATAGCTTTGGCCTCAATTCACGGAGCTTTATCAAACACTCATGGGTAAAATCTAATTTTGAATTTACTAAGGTGTTATAAATGTATTGAATGTTTTTTCAATGAAATTATCAATAAATCTATAACACCCTGGTGAATTCAAAATTAGATTTCACCCATGAGGAAAATTATCAAACGTTTGATAAAGTGTTTGATAAAGTTCTGTGAATTGAGCCCACTGACATCTTTCATAGCACTATGGTCAAGCATAAAGTAGTTCCTGATCATACATCCAGCTCACTTAAAGGGTATCCAAGATGCAAAAAAAATAAATAAAATGATAAGACTGGACTACTTGCAACATTACCTACCATTTCCTTCTTGTTGCTTGATAAAATAATTGTCATGTAAATTCCAGTAGTGCTCACAAAATTGCAAGCAGTCATAGCTTTTGGTTATCCTAGATCTACATAGGAAATTGTTACAAAAGGATGCACATCTTAAGATAATAGACACTATTAAAGAGGAATAACCTCAATGCTAAGGCAAAAAATGGGGTGCTGTGTCAAAAGAACAACAACTATTGAAACATATGGACAAGCACACCTTGTGATTTTGTGTATGCAATTCAAATTTGTATTCAACAAGGTGTCACAATCTACAAAAGTGATATATACAGTGTACAGAGATAACTGGCATGTACATAATAGATAATAATATGAATGATATGCAAATATACATATACAATAGACTCCTGGACACCCAGCATGAAAGGGCTATAAGAAACACCATGCCTATCAAGGCATATCAGGTTCTGTGCAAATAATGCAAGTAATGGTGTGAGCCAGGGCAAGGTCCATCATAGCAAATAATGTCTCTTTAAAAGTCCAGCTAGAAAAGTAACAGGTAACTTAGTGCAAAAGAGCAAAGTGGACGGAGGTGCTGCCACCCCTTCAAATTTTACCCAGACGTCAGCATTTCAGAATATGCTCTTTTTTCAATGGGTATATAGCAATGACAGCAATCTGGCAACCCAAGTAAGCGGCAGAGCGGTGGGACAGCAACATGCAGCAGATCCTATGTGTCCTCTCAGTTCTGATGCTCACATGCCCAGTGCAGGTTCTTTGGTAGTGAGCAGGAGTCAGCAAGCATGAGAAATCTGATTGGTATGCAGCTACATAGCCCAACATACTATACAGCAGCCTGTGATGTCCTATATGTCCCAACACTTTCTCTCTCATGGTTAGCATGAGAGTAGCTACAGTAGCTCTTCTATGTGCACAGAATCTGATATGCCTTGATAGGCATGGTGTTTCTTATAGCCCTTTCATGCTGGGTGTCCAGGAGTCTATTGTATATGTATATTTGTGTATCCTTCATATTATTATCTATTATGTACATGCCAGTTATCTCTGTACACTGTATATATCACTTCTGTAGATTTTGTCATTTTGTAACATCTTGTTGAATACAAATTTGAATTGCATACACAAATTCACAAGGTATGCATGTCCATATGTTTCAATAGTTATCCTAGATCTACCCCATCCCTTCTCATGACTTTGCTCTCCATCCTTGTTGTACATATGCCCTGTCAATGTCATTGTTTGGTCATTAGGGTGACATTGGGGGGCAACAAGCGCTGTACAGACACGCTGTTCAACTATAATGGTACAGTGTGTGCTGCTCAATGAAGAGGAACGATAATGCAGGGCAGCTGTACGAATTCTAGATTCTTGGCTGCCGAACGACTGCTCAGCCAAAGACTATCTAGCATGTGTACAAGGCTTTACTTTTGTATTTGAGCAGATGCCAGAGGATGCAATTGATTTTCTGGGAATGTGAATACTAATAGGCATATACAGTATGTTGCAGCTCAACTAGTAACTGATTGGCTAATGATAACCGATTAACTAGTTTTAACCAAAACCGGTATTTGAAGTATTAGCCGACTGGCTAGTAATAGCCAATTGGCCAATACTCTTAATAGAACTAGCCCACTTGGATTGGTAGGTAAGACTGTAAGTAGTATTGTTGAACTGTTTTTACATATTTTTGATGGTAATGTTAATACAGAAGCCAGCCTGCTCACTATTATTTATTATCTTTCCTACACCCACATGCCTCTTTGCTGCATATGACATAAGTTTGGATCCCGAGGTTAATAAAATAAAAGTTAGTTTGTACAGGTGAAACTCGAAAAATTTGACTATCGTGTAAAAGTTTCAGTAATTCAACTTAAAACGTGAAACTAATATATGAAATAGGAACCCTTTGTCGGGGTTTTGGATTAATTAGCTGATTCAACACTTTGAGCTTAGAATTTGAACATTTTCACAATAGTCTAATGGTCTGAGACTTTGATTTGGGGGTTTTCATAAGCTGTAAGCCATAATCATCAACATTATAACAAATAAAGGCTTGCAATATCTTGCTTTGCATGTAATTAGTCTATTTCATATATTAGTTTAATCTTTTAAGTTGAACTACAGAAGTAAATGAATTTTTGCACAATATTTTAATTTTTGGAGTTTCACCTGTATGTTGTCAAAGCCCAGACACCTGTTTTTTTTGCTTATTTAGAATAGAATTTTTGAAAATTGCCTGTTTGTATATACCAGTGTAGATTAGAAATTGCAGACATGGAATATTACAAAAATTGGCTTCTGTCCTGAATCTAATCTACATTTAGCTGTGTACGTAATTTAAAATAAGCATATCCAAGAGCTTACAGCACTAAGATATACTATGTCATGTTGCTGTCTGTAAGTAAAATAAGCAAAAAGGAAGGCACTGCATTTTAAATTGAGAAATGACCTCAGGCTATCTCTTCCTGAAGAGTATATTGTTATACAGACAGTGTGGAAAGCATCAGTATCTCCATAGCTTGTAATTAAGGTCTTCAAACCCTAAGTAGACTCCACGGGGTAAAAAAGATTTCTGCTGAAAATCCTGAGCTATTCTAAATTTCCTTCAGCTCTCACTAGGTATTTCCAGCGCCTCCATCGTTCGTGAATATTTAAGACAATCTCTTAGGTGGTTTTTTTGTGTGTGTTTTTTTCCCAGGGAGCCGAAGCTAAATTACTTGTCAACAATTCAGGTAGTGATTATTGGTGTGGTGTCCCGGACATTAACCATACTGACAGATGAGACATTTAACTGATGACAATAGTGGTGCAGCAGATTACTGGGCAACGTAGCTTTAGTCTCTTCAATGTCTTGATAGTGGCTGGCTAAAGATTCCGGAGTGTCAAAAGTCTGACCCGCTCAGAGCAAATAGATGGATAATAAATTACACGCTAAGTAGCCCTAACAAGGATGCCAAAGACATACGACTTTTCTGGGCACTCTGGTAAAGACAGCGCGAGCGTGAAGGGAATCTGTCATTAAGCTAAGCAGCTGTCTTGTAGGGTTTGCTACGGACTCTCAGGCTGCATGCGAGGTTCAGGGCCGTGAAGCACTTGTTCGGCATCACTGCACATGACTGGACTGCCCTGGAACAAGACGGGCAACTAAATGTGATGTGTCCCAAAAGCAAAGTGATTATTGGATGCCCTGACTTGCCTACCTCCATACACAAAACAAAACTAAGTGCATAGTTACTCCAGTCTAACAGAATAGCTTCACAAAAAATTAACAATGGGTACTGTATAAAAATATCCTCAAATAAATGGAAAAGCCATTCATATAGATATAAATGTTCCCAAATTACATGTCCAAAGTATTATCCAAGTTTTAGTCGGGACTTATCCCTGTATAAAGACAATTAAAATACTGCAGAGGGTGGAATTCAGTGTGAAGACAGTATATTATATTGCATTATGCTTGAGAAAGGGACCCTGCAAGGTCCTGAAAAAATGGATTTATTTGGAAATTAATTTAATCGTGTATTAAAACTTGATAAACAGACAATGTGTGTCCTGCATAGGGAGGGGAGGAAGAACCACAGACTGCTCACACATGAACAAAACTTGCCAACCCCAACATTGAAGACATTTTTATGGTACAAAAATGTTGTATCTACCTTTCAACAAAAGCACTTTCAAAAAGGCTTTTTCAGCATTAGTTTTGCTAAGAACTCTTGTGGTATTCTTGTTAGCCTAAAAAAAAACTAGAAAATGTACTTTACTTCTTAAGATCGTGTGATAACCTCCAATAAAACAATTAAACCTCGCAAACTGTCCACATCTCCACCAAATAATGGCAAAGAGGAGAGCCATCAATACCACAGAGCACTTTGTGTTATTTGTAAAATGCAGGTATGGAAGTAGAAAGAAGAATTCACGTATGGAGTGAATTTAATGCTAAAATGGCCCAAAATTGCTCCTTTTAGAATTCCCTCCACTAAATGTCCTCACCTTTGACAGCTGTTGAAAGATTTGGCAATTTGAAGTTTTTGCAAGCTCTATAGAACCTTTGGGGATTCAAAATTATTAAGGTTTTTCAAACCACTTAATGACCCAACAAACATATTCTTTGTGGATTACAAAAACGGCTTTGACAGCCTCAGAGGTCTTTGATTGTATTTACTGAGCTCAGTGTTCAAAGCCTCGAAGGGCTCTTATTCATGTATAAACATAACCCGTGAGCTCCTACACCATCACTTGTCTATAATTTCATTCACAATGAATCCTCTTAATGGACTTTGAAAATGAATAACTATTATGAAGCAATGAAGTCATTTGTACTGAGGCTTTAACAATAGTTAATAAAACAACATAATGCAAGCCTCATGTTATTGAGAAATGGACCACATGTATAATCAGATCAGAGTTTAAGATGGGGGCACAGCTCTCCTACTTATGTTTCAAACAATGCGGACCGGTTAATTAATTTACTGACAACATCTGCAATAAAGTATAATGAATGGTTCCAAAGAATGGATCAATTAATAAATCAAAGCAAGAGACTATTCCAAAATCCAACGCTACTGCACTCCAAGATACTTCTCTATAAATATGTTTAATGAGATACAAATTTTTACAACTTGATGCCAATTTTGTTGCAATTCTTATGCAGTAAATGTAAGTGTGTATAAGGCACATTATTAAAATTTGGAGATATTCTAACTGGGAAGATCAACAGAAAAGCATAACACAGAGAATCGTTTGAGTATAGCTATAAAAACATAATAAAAGATTACATTAAGAAAGGAAGCCAGTGTAAATAAAGTGTTGTAAATGCATCAGGAAGCACCATATCAGTAAAGTTGCGTCCATGGTTAAAGAGACACTGAAGCGAGAATAAATCTCGCTTCAGTGCTTATATTCAGCAGGGGTATGTGTGCCCCTGCTAAAACGCCAATATCCCGCGGCTGAACGGGGGTCCCTTCACCCCCAAACCCCCCCTGCAAAATCTACGACCAACTTGGCCGTAGATTTTGCTGCTGTTGAGGGAGGGGTAACGGCTGCAGCCCTGCCTCTCAGCGCCGTCTATCAGCGGCGCATTGCCGCCTCTCCCCTGCCCCTATCAGCGAAGGAAGACTGAGAGGGGCAGGGGAGAGTCGGAGATACGCGCGGACAGACGCGCGTGAGGCAGGGCTGCGGCCATTAGCCCTGCCTGAATGCGGAAGAGATCCCCGCAAAGAACGGAAGGGATTTGAGAGGTAAGGGACCCCCGTTTAGCCGCGGGATAGCGGCGTTTTAGCAGGGGCACACATGCCCCTGCTGAATATAAGCACTGAAGCGAGATTTATTCTCGCTTCAGTGTCTCTTTAACTGGAACACAGGCAACTGGGACTCTCAACTGACCGGCACTTAAGGAAGCCATGGTGGTATGCCTCTTTCCCATTAATGCAGAGCAGTGTTCAGCAGAAGACCCTTACCAGAGCCTTGGGCACTGGTCCTCTTCACTTTGTACAGCTGCCAGATGCTCTGTTGCATCCTTTGGCTTCCGATGTGTCAACTGACATGCATTGGGTCATGTGACATTCATCGGGAGCCTACAGAGGATGCAGCAGAAGTCAGTCAGAACTATTCCACCCTTAAACAACAGGTGTGGGCCTCAAATAAGCCATACAACTTGATGTGTTTCACAAAACAGGGTTCACTTGGTCCGGAATATAGTTGTACACATTGACTGTAACTAAGCAGATGTACCTTGTAGACCTGTTTGTAATTCCTGACAAAACAAACTTCTCAGAAGGATGTTGTTTGCCATAGTAAACAATGGAGGGGCAAGCAAGGCAATACAGAGCAAAAGGGTAAAATATAATTAGTAGTGTCTAGCGAATATATAGCTTCCTTTTTTATCAATGAGGGTTTATTGTATGTTTTTTTTTTCTTTTCTTTTTATAAATTACTGGATGGCAAAGTGGTAGGAAGTGTAGGGAAGAACACTATAATAATGGTATAAGTCCCAATCAAGATTAAACCTTTCTGGCGAGATGAGGAGGGGCAGAAACTCAGAAAAGAGTTGTAGGCCACCTCTGGGCACGCATCATCAACCTCTAGGGACCATACTAGGTAGCCCTGTGGGTGGTTTCAGCAAATGAAGCCCTCTGCCTCTCAATTTAGCCCACCTTCTCAAGGAGCTCCAGAAGAACACCATGCTTTTGTGGATGACTCCACTGATTGAGATTGGGGTGTTCATTTTTTTTCTTTACTTTTATGGAAAGAAGTAAAAAACGAGAATAAAAGGTAGACGAGTCCAGCTGTATGGCCTACATGTGCAAGAATATTTTTAATACTGAAATGCATAAGCATAGCCTTTTATGTGTACTTGTGGAGAGATATGTCTTGTGCTCTGGGAGATTCAGCTCAGTGATCTGCAGGTTCTTAAAAGTTTCGCATAAGTTGCACATTGTAAACGTGTCAGCACGGTAACAAGCATTTACGCGCAATGATCCAGTGCAACATAAAATAGCATATTAATCTATCACGGCACACTTTAAAAAAAAAAGCAAAGTAAAATGTAAAAGAAAAAAAAGCTACCTTCTCTTCTCTTTCTCGCTCTCTCTTTCTTTTCTTTAAAAAAAAGTGGATAAAAACCAGGCAGGAAAAACAACCAAGACATTTCCTTCCTCCTTTTCCTGCTAATGTGCACTAGCAGGAGGCTCCACTATTGATTTAAATTGCTTTCCCTGTATTTGCTTTTAAAGTTGATTAATCCAGTCTTTTAATATATGTGCAATGGACATTTTACTTAGAAAAATTGCACGGCTCCAGCGTGTTTGTCCCCGGGGCCACTCTAAAAATGAGAAAAGGATCTCCGAGGTCGTTTCCTTCATCAAATGAAAATAAAACAGAAACATTGTTAACT
Organism: Hyperolius riggenbachi; assembly: GCF_040937935.1. Lineage (NCBI taxonomy): Eukaryota > Metazoa > Chordata > Amphibia > Anura > Hyperoliidae > Hyperolius > Hyperolius riggenbachi. The sequence continues at coordinate 117,497,885 of NC_090646.1, read as the reverse complement.
GGTAAAATATGCTTCTCTAAAAGGGCTTTGATCCTAGTCTATCTGCTAAAGTGAAATTTGAAGTGCTGGGAGGCAGTGTATGTGCGCCGGGCGACAGTGATCCATGGAGTCACACGCCACACACTGCCGGAGACCTGCTAGCACACGGAGGGGCTGTGTTTGCTGTTGTGAGGCCAGGGACATCTATGCAGATTCCCCGAATAAACAGATTAATGAAGACAAAGTAGCGGCGAGGCTCAGGTGCCTGCTCTTCCAAACAGCAGCATATGTTGCCGCTCGTGACGCTCGCAGGCTTCCTGGGATATGAAACGTATATTGGAACATTAAGGGCCTGATTCACTAACCAGCGCTAAGTGGGTTTTACCCACGTTAAGTGGCTGTGTGCGCGCTAATATGCGCGATCGCGGTGCGCCAAAAACTTCGCACCGTTAACGTCGTACCGGTCACGCAGTAATTCGCCTTTGTGCGCTAAACGTCACATTGTTCACACGAAGAATGCGACATTTAGCATGCAAAGGCGAAATACCGCGCGAACGGTGCAGCGTTAACAGCGCACCATGCAATCAGGGACGGATCTAGGGGGGGGCAGGCAGGTCTCTTGCCCCAGGCGCAATTTGTTGAATTCTTAAAGAGGTGCCAAAATTTGGATGGGGAATGGAAGTTTAGGCGCCAAAATCTGACTTTTAGGCACCAAAACCTGACCTTTAGGTGCCAAAACCTGACCTTTAGGCGCCAAAACCTGACGTTGCCCCAGGCGCAACTTGGTCTAAATCCGTCCCTGCATGCAATGTTTCGGCACACCGTGCTGTGCGCAATCAGTACTGACTTTGTGTGCGCAAAATACTTAGAGCCCTAGTTTGCATGCCCAGAGTCTTTAGGCCTGCCAACTAGGTTAGTGGCGGTTAGTGAATCAGGACCTTAACCTATTTTGGTTCCTGGACGTAGAAACTACGTCCAGGAACCATGCGCGCTACCGCGCGTTCCCGCGGCCGAACGCGCGTGCACGCGCACTCCCGGCCGCGGATTCAGTTGCCACGGAATCAATGCATCGGGCTATGGTGCCCGATCACTGATTCCTCTCCCCCGCTGAAAAAGCGACAGCTTCTCTCGGAAGCTGTGCTTTTTTCTGGCCATTGCCTCCTCTCTGCGTCACTCTAAGCGTGTGTTACGCTTAGAGTGACGTGATGTAAACAAACTCATGGCCGCCATCTTGTGGCCAAAAAGTAAAACTACAACTAAAAGTAAAAAATATTTTAAACAACACACAATTACATTATAAAACTATAGTTTACATCCCACCCTCCCAAATAAAATGTTTAATATAAAAAAAAAATTACAATAAAAAAAAAAACATGTAAATATTTACCTAAGGGTCTAAACTTTTTAAATTTCAATGTAAAGATGAAATATTTCTATATTTTTTTTTATTTTAAACTTGTAAATAGTGATAGATGCAAAATGGAAAAAATGCACCTTTATTTCCAAATAAAATATTGTCGCCATACATTGTGATAGGGACATAATTTTAACGGTGTAATAACCGGGACATATGGGCAAATACAATACGTGAGTTTTAATTATGGAGGCATGTATTATTTTAAAACTATAATGGCTGAAAACTGAGAAATAATGATTTTTTCCGTTTTTTTCTTATTCTTTCTGTTAAAATGCATTTACAGTAAAGTAGCAAAATGTACCCCTCAAAAAAAGCCTAATTGGTTGCGGAAAAAACAAGACATAGATCAGTTCATTGTGATAAGTAGTGATAAAGTTATAGGCTAATGAATGGGAGGTGAACATTTCTCAAGTGAAAACGACGGAACGCGAATGGGTTAATGTATTCATTAAGGTGGACCTGAACTCTTGCACAGGACAGAAGGAAAACATAGAGAAATGTACCCTGTATGTATTTAGAGTGTTTGGCCTGTCTAATTACCCCTCATCTGTGACTAATCACAAGTTGTATTTTGATCCCTCTGCTGTGTCAGCTGCCATGGCAGATAAGCTCACAGGATGTTAACAATATGTCTGCTTCCATAAAAGCAGGAAGTAGAAACACTGCAGATTTATTGCAGGATTTGTATCAGCTGTAAGGCTTTGTTCACATCTAAAATCACAATAGTAGCTGCCAGCGATTGGCTTTTTTTGGGGCGATTTTTTCCCCTCCGGGGCACTTGGGTGGGTGCAGCATTTTTTATAAAGTTCTTTTCGAAGCGCTTTTGCAGAGGGATTCAGCTTTTTTCACTTCCTGGCTCAAGTCAGGAAGTGAACTCTTTGACCCAGAAATGAATAAATACAATGGGCTCGATCCACAAAAGGGTGCTAACTCAGTTAGCACGCCTAAAAGCTTCTATTGATTGCGCGCAAAGTTTAGCGCTGCGCGGCACGCGCAAAATGTCTAAAATGTCACACTAAGTGCTTCTAAAACTTTGCACCGGGTGCGCCCAAAACATCGCATTGTGTGACTTTTCGGGCACGCCGCGCTAAACTTTGCGCGCGCTGACTTAGTGCACTGAATTTTGCATATCCTAAAGTGCTTTAGGCATGCTAAGGGTATTTTAGGCATACTAACTAAGTTAGCACCCTTTTGTGAATCAAGCCCAATGTTTTTATTCATCAAAGTTCTGGGGAAATCGCTATACAAAGCGCTTTTTCAATTGCACCTTTTGCAATTTCCCAATAACTTCTATTGAGCAAAAACACTCAGAAAGTGGTACAGGCAGCGCTTTGGTGAGCGGATCAGAAACAAGCTGCTCAGATGAGAACACTCTCATACAGTAGGGAATCCTTGCACAAGCTTTTCAGAGCGATTTTCAAAATTGCCGGCGCTTGAAAAAAGGGCACAAATGCCCTAGGTGTGAACAAGCCCTAACAAAGAATTTTTTTTTCTTTAAAGGTTATTATGCTGTTGCGCATCTTTTAGAGCAGTGAGGAAGTCCTGAGTTCAGGTCCGCTTTAAAACCGTTTTCAGTCATGTGCTTAAACAATGGCTGAAATGCGTCACCCTCTGCCAACGTATTTATAATTTAAAGTCCTGTCAGTCTTGTGATTCGCATGAAGCAAACAGTCAGATGACAGATCTATGACAGCTTTCTCTGACGCCTACCTGCTCATGAATATGCAGTGTGATGACGCTGACTCATGGTCACTCAGCTGTGCAGTGTAGGAGGGCTGCGCAAATTCCAACAGGAAGAGAGACTTTTTGTGAATCATGCCCCATAAATAAAATGGGGGTTTGAAAATTAGTATTCAGTGGATGAAAAATTCATTTAAAAATAAAACAAGGTGTAGCATGGAGAAGAAATGTTAGGAAACCTATTCCCTCCTCCCCGTGTGCTTTTTTTCCACCACCATGTGGACTCATCTGCCATATTTATCTCTACATTAACATAGTAAGATAGTTTGGTTGAAAAAATATTTCTGTCCATCAAGTTCAACCAGAAAAAAAGGAAAAAAAAGCATCCCGAACCTACAAATATCCCAGTTGATCCAGGGAATGGCAAGAAACCTTACAAGGCCTGGGCCAAATAGCCTTAAAAGGGAAAAATTCCTTCCCAACTCCAGATGGCAGTCAGATAAATCCCTGGATCAACCCTCCCAGGAGAGTTGATCCAGGGATCATTGTGTAACATTGTTTAATGTAGTAATGTTTCCCCTTTCCATTGTAAAGTCTTGTGTTATAAAGTTGTTATAAAGTTTAATAATAATAACTGTAGGACAAGCAAAGGTCAACCTAACAAGTTTCTGAAACCATATTTGTGCCACACAGCTAAAAATATACCAAAATATAAATTACATTAAGGTTACCCAGGGACAGTAGAGGACAACTGATTACATAGGCACAATCTTACCACCCATATCATTCTACTATGTGATAGCTTCATAAACTTAAATGCCCTTCTTGACTGAGCATGCATGTTTGTGTGCATGGGGAAGTAAGGCTGAATCAATGGGGGATTGGTAGAACATCCTGGAGGAAATAAAAGCTATTAGAAGGATATTGCTAACCTACCTGAGAGATCGGTAAAAGCTCTCTTGGTGAAGCCGCACTGACTGGCTACCCATCCAACCAGGAACTGTAAGGCGTGCAGAAGATCCTATCCTGGACTCCACAGGATCACAGTTTCAAATATAGACGTAATGATCTGCACCACCTTTAGAAATGTATCTTCATTTATTTAGTAAAAAAGACTTAGGCCCGGTGCACACCAGAGGAGTTTTTCTGAGCGTTTTGAGTTTTTAAATCTGCTGTTAATGTTATCCTATGTGTCTGTGCACACTGGAGCAATGAGGTTTTGTAAAAAACCCCATAGCATTACATTGGGAAGAGCTTTTGAAACCTCTAAAAGCTCTTCCCAATGTAATGCTATGGGGTTTTTTACAAAACCTCATTGCTCCAGTGTGCACAGACACATAGGATAACATTAGCAGCAGATTTAAAAACTCAAAACGCTCAGAAAAACTCCTCTGGTGTGCACCAGGCCATACAGTTTAAAATAAAGAACTGTGTATGGCCCATATGCAAATCACTTTTTTACCTGAGTTATCTACTAGGTGATATTTTCACAACTTGTCATAAAATGTCTTTTAAGCCACCAGCAAGCTAAAAAATTCTCTAAATAAATTTAATAGTACTTTTCAACCAACTTTTGGGTACTTTTTCAATGGTAAAATGCTGAAAATGTAGTTTAAAGAGAAGATCAATGTGATCTTCTAGGTGAAAAAGTGAATTGAATATGGGCCCATGTCTTTTTTACTAAATAAATGAAGATACATTTCTAAAGGTGGTGCGGATGATTACGTCTATATTTGAGAGATCAGTAAAGGCAAGTTTTTTGCTGCAGCCCTGATGCGATATGCCCATCCAATGCAGCTAAAAGCAACCACACTTAGGCCTGGGACCCACTGAAAGGAGCTACCGGTATTGCGCTTTGTGTAGCTTTTTCTTACAGTGCATGTTTTATGGCATGGTTTCAGGTGATTTAAAAGCACTTGTTAATTTAATTGACAACATTTAGTACAGTGATTGCAATTCGTTTTTTTTTTTGTTTTTGTTTTTTCATAGTGGGTAGTAAAATCTCTGCAAAATCACTTCTGTACAGAGATTACAAAGCAATTTTGTAGCAATCCTATTCTTTGTATTGGAGCGCATACACTCCAAATATGCAGCAGGACCCACAATTCAATTTGGTGTAACCACAAGCGCTCCTGTGGGTTCACCCCCATCCACTTTCATTAGCCTACAGTTTTTTGGAATTGCTGCTGATTCCAAAGCACAGCTGAAAGCACCACTGTGGGTCACAGCCCTTAGGAATTATCATCTCACGTCTATTGACAGCTTTCCTTTCCGATTTCTGTTCTGCAAGCATATGTATCAGTAAATGTCTAATGCAGTACAGCACGTCAGGCAAACAGGTATTAACAAGGTATACAGGCCCATGTGCAATTCACTTGTTCTCCATAGTTTTCTCCTAGGAGATCATTTCTCATCTTTGATTTAAATTAACTTTGACCAATTTGCAATTGAAAAAATAGGTGGAAATGTACTATAAAAATTATTTTGTGTATTTTCTTGCTTGTTGGTGGCTTAAAAGGCATTTCATTTACACATTGTGACAATATCAGCTAGGAGAAAACTCAGGAGAAAAAGTAAATTGCATATGGGCCACAGTGTTCAATGCAATTTAACTAAATAATGAAGTTCTGATTCCAGTTATGTAAACTGCCAGCTATTAAGGCCCCATTTGTAATGGTGACAATTAACAGGAGAAATAATGGCTCTTTTCTGCCAAACAGCTGATCAACACATTTATAAAAATGATGATTAGCTCTGCTCTGAGCACTGATTGCCAGACAGACACCTCTTGTTCCGTCAGCCTGTCTGCATTACATTCTGCAATTGTCGTGTTTATAAAGGGATTGATCATCTAGCTGACCACCAATTTATAGATCATCAAACAGTTTTCATCACTTTGGAAGTGGAGAAAGCTATAAGCATTATTGATTAATTATTTTTGTTTAAAATGCCCTATTCACCAGTTTCCAGATCCACCAGCACAATACAAGTCAATAGCAGCCATTGCTTTAGGCAGTGTTAAAGGGGGGATCTGCAAGCGAACAAAGAAATTGCGTACAGTGTCAGTCTGTGTCAGTGTGCAGACACATTGCTTGGTTATGGGTAGTGATGGCGTGTGGTTCGCGACGGCAGACAGTTAGTGGCGAACAACATTCGTTTCTTATGCTAATGTTCGCATTCACCCATACATGCTAGAATCACCGAACTTGCTATGTGTGTTAAGGACAACAGTGGGAACAAGGGCTTTTTTTTTTCAAAAAGACTTTGTAGTTTTTGAGAACATCAAGTTTAAACCTATGAAAGGAACACAGCATTTAAAATAAAAACAATAACTTTAAAACGTACTTTCTCAAAAACTATAAGATCTTTTTGAACGGTTTTATTCACCTTGTTCCCACTGTTCTCCTTAACATACCTATCAAATGTAGTGATTCTAGCATGTATGGGGGGGAGGGGGGGGGTGCTATTTACTGCTAGAGTTTATTTGTTATTAAAGTCAATGGGGTCTGCTGCAAACATGTGGTTTGCAATGTTCGTCCATCTCTGGTTCTGGACTATGTAATCAGATCTTTCCTATAGGTAGGGGAGGAAGTAGGGTGATTGGACTAAGTACAGTACACCAGGGAGATATCTCAATAACAGCTGGACTTGTCTACTGAACTACCCTTCTTACTCCGCCTCCTCCGTTAATCTCCCTACTGGTTTTCTGTTAACCTTTACAATTAAACAACTCCTGCCCTTTCTCACATTAACATTATTCTCATGAAATACACTCCTAATAGTTTGCTTCTAACTTCAATAGGTTCATACAGACTCTCATCATGACTCCTCCCTTCAAGGTCCCCGACTGATCTTGATCTGCATCCTAAACATTGAGTTCTGATTTAACACAGTTGTAATTTCTCCACCAACCATATTAACCCCCCTATCTATTTCTAGCCATACATGGCAACTATTATTAATCAAAGCAAGGTTCGTAGCAACTTATTACAGCCAATCAGAAATCATCTGACACTTGTGAAACAGATGAAGTGATATTTAGCTGCTTTGGTTCTTGCCCTTCAAGCATTATCCTTGTTCTTCACGTTTTTTTTTGTTTTTTTTTTTACTGAATGAGCCCATCAGACACACAATTGCCCCTAATTGAGCATAGCTATACAATTACAAACAAAATCTATTGCAAAGAAGGCTCGGCCATGTTATTTTTATCCATCTCAAATCTTCCATTTGAACAATATGTCTCTCTTTGAATAAATATAGGTTTCTATAAAGAAGTCTTGATGCCTATAGAGACATCAATTGAAGCAGATAACCACAGCTCCCGCTAAACATTATACCACCACTTATACAACTGGAACATTAAAAGTTAATGATCTCTGAGCTAGTAGAGACCTTGTGCAGGTAATTTAGCTTGCAGGGCAATAAGCACTCAGGAATTGAGTCATCACATGGAACCTTCAAGCTCTGACCTCCCCAAAGGCCTGTCAAGATGGCCAAGTTGATATTGGCCTCAGTCTGAATGATGGACAGCCAAAAGACATTATATTACAGTGTGCACTGGTACATATTTACAGAGTTGTCTATACTGCTGAAATACAATAAGCCAGGGGGCAGGGGGGACTAAGACACTGGAGTAACAGTACAGTGTTGTCATGGAATGATAGACAGATTACATCTGAGACTCAAGTCAACGTGCTGGAAAGGTGAAATAACCATTATGACTGAAAACTCAGATTTTAATGAGGTGCTACAATATTCAAAGGTGGTTACAATGACAGTGGACACTAAACTGATAAAGTTGTTTAATAAGAATAAACCAAAATCACACAGAATATCACATAGCCTTAACCATCTTTCAAAAAGGAATAGGTACAGTCTTACTTGCTACCTACTCAAAGGTGTAGGCTATCTATGCAAAGCAGCCCCAGACTCTGCATGTGTTGATTATGACCACCCTGTCACAATACTGACCATGATCAGCATCTATGGTTACACTACAGTAGCAGAGCTCTCCACTGACACAAATAAACACATCCAATGCAGCCCATGAACTGACGTAGTGATGGAATTCCACTCTATACATCAGTGTTCTTAATACTTTCAAAATGATGCCAGATTAAAGTATACCTCTGGTCAAATCAAATTCCTTTAGTAGACAGCACTGATGTATATCATTTAAAACAGACACATGTTTATCTTACCAATCCAGCAAGAACAGTTACAGTCAGTGTGCCGTTGCCTAGCATTGCATCAGTATCAGGGGCCCCTGATCAGTCATCCTAGCAACCAGATCCAATCGCTACAGACCCACAGTCTGGGGATAATGGTCCACCACTTGCCCAACTAGTAATGAATGAAGGAATATGTGGTTTCATCTTAACTGGGAGGAGCCAATGAACATATATTGAGGTGATTTATAGCAGTGGCATTTATTAGAGTAAAACATGAAAAAAATGTATCTTCTGCATCTATGTTTATTTTTCCTTGTAAGATGAGGGGTATGCCCATATAACGCACTTTAAAACGTAACTTTGATTAGGTAAGTTAAAATATATAATGGCAGCTACACATAGACAGGGGGATACTAGTAACTGTTTCCACATACAACATCATGACACAGATAGAGTGTGCAGTAAACAATAGTTATCAATAGGAGAAACGATTGTATCTCAGGAAAACTGTAATGTGGTTATAGCAGGTGTGGATGACTATGCAAACACTGGGAGATAAAGGTACTCCACCCCCTGTATCAACAGACCCTATCACACCTGAGAGGCAGGTTCACCCTAAACTGCACACCTAACAGACAGTACTAGTGAGAAAACGTATCACCTCCTAATACATAAAAACTCAACATATTTCACCAGGGCCGGGTCGAGGCAGAGGCGAGAGAGGCTCCAGCCTCAGGGCGCAGGGTAGGAGGGGACGCACAGCTCACTCAGCTATTAACCTTCCTGGCGGTAAGCCCGAGCTGAGCTCGAGCTATGCCACGCATGAGGATTTATCAGGCCGTGCTTGGCCGATTTGCATAATTTTTTTTGGAACACGCAGCTACTGCCCGATCGCCGCTGCTACCCGCCACGCCGCGTCGCCCCCCCCCCCCCCAGATCCCATGTGCTGCCTGGCCAATTAGTGCCAGGCAGCGCTGAGGGGTGGATCGGGAGGGGTGGAGCACTAGGGGTGGAGCGCTAGGCTAGCTACATGATTTAAAAAAAAATTTAAATAATGCTGCGCTGCCCTCTGGCGGTTTTAATTGACCGCCAGGAGGGTTAATCTCCTACTGTGTTTGAAGCAGAGAGAAATAGGAAAAACGGAATACGTGGCAGTGCAGTGACTGCAAGCCAGATAACTAGAGATTAAGGTGTTGGGGGGGGGGGGGTCCCTGGGATGCCTCTTAGTCCAATAGCCATCAGTGTGTGACGGCTGGGGTGGGAGGGATGGAGGGGCGCACTTTGTTGTCTCAGTTGAGTGCTGGAGGACCTTGTCCCAGCTCTGTTTCACCCTTTCAGGCTTCATCAGGAGTGGAATGATATACAGTGCCCAGGGCCGGTTCTCTCATGAAGCAAGGTGAAACATTTGCATCAGGTATAGAGATTACAGGGGCAGCATGTTTGTACTGTGTATACACTAACAGCATGCAGTCAGAGTAGGAGGAGAGGCTAGAGGAGAGCAAGGTAAAGAGGTTATGACTGGGGAAAAACAGCTTGTTGTGCTGTGTGAGGAGTCTGACAGTGAGTGAGGAGGGGGGAGGCAGTAGAGCAGCAGTGTTTCATTTGACTTGCACAGCAGAAGGGAGAGGAGGTGACACTGCTGTCCTGACTGAGGACAAATGGAGTGGCTGAGGATGAGCAGTTTTTTTGTCTCAGACTCACAGCCAGCCAGTGTGCTATTGTGTTAAGCTGCTGCATTTCATATGAGTATTTGAGACAAGAAGAGACAGAGCGCACTCAGGGGAACAGTACAGCAGTAGATTGGGTGAATTCAGAATAATCTCACCTCTAGAAGTTGCTGGCGAGCCTGTACAGGAGTAGCCAGCGTGTAGGCTTTTATCCCTCTAGCCAGGGATCAGGCACAAAGGCAGCTGGATTCTTCCTTCACTCGGATGGTTGTTGGCAGGCAACGAGCGGCTCTGAAGTTGTACACCCTGTCTGTGTGCGAGTCCGCTATATGCGGTTGCACAAACAGATTGTGGTGGATTTCAAAGCATCAGCTCCAGGATTGAGGAATCTAAAAGCAAAGTGCCACGCTGCTCCATGAGTCTTGCACAGGCAGTTTACGGGCAGTTGGAGTGGTAGTCTGATTGTAATGCAGCAATGCGTGTAGGAAAGCAGAAACGGCGGCTGCCGTATAGTGTTAAGATTTATTAAAATATATTGCAACGCGTTTCAGGAGACCAAGTCCTCCTTTCATCAGGCAAAGAGTTACAATGATGTTTGCAAGACAGTTAAATACATAATTTCCTGTTCAATTAGAAAAAGTTTTAAAAGCATTTCATATGAGAACATTAAATGAAGCAGAGTAAATTGTCGGGTGCTGTGCGATCATTCCAAATCGGGGGGAGGGTAGGGTATCCTCACAAGTTTGCCTCAGGCAGTAACAAGTCTGAAACCGTCCCTGACAGTGCCAAGAAAAATAACAAAAATAAAAACATATAACATAATGACTGTCAGCCTTTCAGTCCCTGTCTTAAGAAGAATCTTAAGGGATAAAAACCCAGGAATGCACAGTGATTAATCACGGTGCCCTCGCGATCAGGAAAACCCATGCGCTTCCATAATCTAATTGAAGCACACGCCATGTGAGCAGGCCCTTTAAATGAAGGAATTCACAGAACAAATATCACATTTAAAAAAATCTCTTGCAACACAAAGCCAGTATAGGAGTTGTTATTTAGTAAAAAATGAGTCCAAGATCTGAATGCTGCAGATGTAATATCCCACAGTGCTTCTGAAATCTAGTTCACAATATGCTATAGAAGAATGCGGTGGCAGGTCAAATAATACATTAAATGGCACAAGCCAATGAACACATTGATTTTGCATCTTTGCAGGGGGAAGGACAAGTGGCAGAACAGCTCACTGCGCAGACTTGCCGCTACAAGACAGCCAACTTCATATCATTCCTGTTAAAACAGTTGCAGAATAAATTTGTGCCAAAGTCATCTCTTATTGAAATGATGCAGAAAGGAAATTTTTATCAAGCTGTCACATTATATACTTTTGAGACCCTGCAACAATGTAAATGTGACATTTCAGGACACTTTATTTAAATCAGCATAATCATACTTCCAGTCATTGAGTTTCATGTAGAAATCCGCACAGATACAGCTGAGCATCATCCGAAGGAATGCTGTATAACGTTCCATTATCCTCCTAATTATAGAGATACGGTATTGGAAAATGCCCAGTATCAGAACAATCGACTTAGCTATTTTCATAACACTCATCTGGGTGACAATTTCTATTAATATGATCAAATTCTTGGTAAACTCTATTAAAACCAATATAATATCACTGGGTTACAGTAGTTGAATGGATAAAACAAAGAAAATGCTATTTTCAGTTTGTAATTATATAAGAGTGCAATATTGTAATATGATTGATTGACAGACAGAGATAGATAGATTTGCTAGAGAACAGAGTATAAAACGCCAACAGTATAAAAAGTGATAAAAACTTTAAAATTGCTGGGGAGGAAGTGGTGGACTTACCTCCGGAAACAGGGGCGCCTCTAGGCATAGGCAGTACAGGCCATTGCCTGGAGTGCCATTGGTCCTGGGGGGTGCCATGCTGCAGAATTAAGTCCCACCCCCAAATTAAGCCACACCCCTGTGGCTGTTCTATTACTTGCTTCTGCTGAATCTACTTAGCGTAAGTTGCAGGCAACTGACACGTCTGTGCCTTGTGCATCCTTCTTTCCTACTTTGTGCCATCTCTGCCTCCTTCTGTGCCCTTTGTGCCTCCTTCTGTCCCCCTGTGCCTCCTTATGTCCCCTTTGCCTTTATTTGTCCCCTTGTGCTACCTCTGCCCCCCTGTTCCTCCTTTAGTCCCACTCTGCCTCCTTCTGTCCTCCTGTGCCTCCTTCTGTATCCCTTTGTGCCTCCTTGGTCTCCATGTGCCTTTTCAGTCCCCATGTGCCACCTCTGTCCCCTGCGCCTTCCTCTGTCCCCGTGTGCCTCCTTTAGTCCCCTGTGACTCCTTCTGTCCCCCTTTGTGCCTCCTTCTGACTCATTGTAGAGGGTGCCAGGCCGACCAGGCGGGCATGAGTGCTGTGCAGGGGGGACCGCGGTCACCCTCCGCCATATGTTGTATCCCCAGGTGGTGAACAGGCTTGCGGCATCAAATAGATGCTGCGTCAGTTCACTGGCCCACAGCCCGTAAGCTCACTTCTGCAGCCTTACATTATGTGTATTTTCTGGTGAAACACTGCCCGCATTGCAAATTTTCTGATGAGACGCTGCTGCATTATGATTATTTCCTGGTGAAACGCTGCCGCATTACGATTATTTTCATAGAAGGGCGCCATGGGGGTGGGGGGAGCGCCATGCATTTTCTCGCCTGGAGTGACAACATGGCTAGAGGCGCCCCTGTCCGGAAAGCAGACATGAACAACTGTCTGAATCAAACAATTGAATTTATTTCGAGAAGGATAGGAGGCGCCCTTGTAGTGTGTTCAACATTCCCTTATATAAGGAGACTTCACTTGGTAAAGAATTAGGTTGTTTTATTAATATGAGCAATTCAGACAACTGCCTCTGTTCTCTAGCAAATACACTGTGTCCACCCCTGGTGGAAGGGGGACCCACCCCTATCTTTCCAATTTACACAGAGAGACATCTTAATCCTGAGTGAGGACAGGTCTAATTTCCTCACCTGCATTTACTGTGGTTGCCTGAGTGGTAACCCTTGTTTGTGAATATATATATCTCACTGTTTACACGTTATTCTGTACATACTACACTATATTGGGCTCTCGGTGTCTCCCTTTTATAGAGATAGATAGATAGATAGATAGATAGATAGATAGATAGATAGGTAGATAGATAGACAGATAGATAGCACAAAATGCTTACAATGCATAGTAGTTTCTCAACCTGAGACCACCAGAGTGTTAGTAGCCATTCATGCTTGCCATTGTGAATTCTAATTTTTTTTCCAGTGTTTTATGTATGAACTTTCTTGCAAAAGATTTTGTGTGGGCGTTTGCATGCAAATTTTCATTCTTTTAAAAAAAAAATTGTACTTAAATTAAAGTAAATTTATTAAATTAATTATTTAGAATGTATCTATCGTCAAAAAATTGCCTTTTTTTTGTTGCAAATTTTCTGTGTTATTATTATTTAATGGGTTCATTGTATATCCAATTTGAGTGGCATTGGGTACTTTTGGGGCATTTGTGTTGCCGCTGATACTTTGAACTGTGAATAGCTTAACACATATGAAAAAAAAAAGCAGACCTGGCCATCAATTGAAAACACCATAATTCTCAAATAGCACACAGACGCATAAAAATTGCATCAATGTTGAAGTGTGGTGATTGTTTGTGATTTTGGAAACTCGCAAATCGATTGTGTATTTAAATACGTATGAACCCTGCCTTACGGCTTCAGATGCTACGAAGGGTTTTGCTATTGCAACTGTTCTGGCTGTTCCTTTTACATCTAAAAACTCTGTTTAATTAAGTTTATTTTTTGATGCAGTAATAATATATGCATAAAAATATACTTAACCTATAAAAGTGCCCTCCACCAGTGACCACCATATCACTTTAATCTCCTCTTCTAAAGGATTAATAAAATTTAGTTTAGCTAGCCTTTCCTCATAATCTTCTTAACATAATTGCTCATCTACACTCTTCCCAGTTCCAGGATATTCTTGTTGTAGATCGATGTCCAAAACCTAACTGCACATTCAAAGTATACCTCTAAAAGCACTGTATATACTCGAGTATAATCCTAATCTTTGGGCCAAAAAAGTGGTCCAAAGTGGGGGGGCTAGGCTTATACTCGGGGCACTACTCTTTCATTAACCCCCACAGAGCTCCCACTATATGCACAGTGGTGCATTATCTGAGGGAGACCACACACTTGACATTTCCATTGGAGGTCCCAGCTAATTTCATCTTGAGTTGTAGCCTTGGAAGGCATATGTCTACTGAGTGGTGAGAATCCTTGCATTTCTATATCAAGTTTTAGATACATGACTATGTGGCTCTGCATTCCTTGCTTTATCTATATGCCAGCTTAAACTTTGCAACAGGAGTTATTTGCATGTCCATCTCCATTGTAGGCCTATGTTCTGGCATATTATTGCAATCTGCTGAATTTATGCTGCTTTTCTAATATATGGTTGTGGCCGGCCATGGCTGTGAGTGATGTTGTGGTTGTGGCTTTTGCCACCCCCGGCCTTTACTTGAGTCAAACATTTTTTCCAGTTTTTTTAGGTAAAAGTTGGGGGTCGGCTTATCCTCAGATCGGCTTATACAGTATATACAGTAACGGTATCTTAAATATGTATAAAGCATTGGCAACATGTGATCCTCTCAGCAATGAGCACCAGTTGTTGTGAGGCTCCAGTTACTTCTGCCTACAAGGTGGTGGCACAATTCCATATCTAAGATTAGATGCAGTACTAGAGATGTCCCCATTTCAGCTATAACAATAGTATGCTTTGCTATTTTCGTACTGACAATGCAAATATTCCTTTTTTTTATTTACCAGTGGACCCTGAAATTGGGATTACAGCATAAAACTAACAGCTACATCATTTGAGTGGTTTCAGAGGTACTGGAAGGGTTCACACACAAGCTTTTCACTTCATTAGACGAGCCTGATTTGGTCCACTCTACTGCGCAGACATGAGACGCCTGTGCAGTAGAGCAGACCCGATTTGGCTCAGCTATTTCCACCAGAGCCCAAGGGGAAGCTGGTACTGTGCTGCACTGGATCTCAGATGTAGATATTGCCGTCTTCTGCTGTTTGAGAGAGCCAGAGCTGGATTGGTGCTGCTTATTAGGATTCATGCTTCCCCCTTCAGAGGTAAGTAAGTCAGGGGCACTTTTCTTTATTACAATTTTCTTTTAAAGCAGATCTAAAGTCTTGCACAAGGGACAAGTAAAACACTGAGGAATACACTATATGTGTATTTAGAAAGTACAGCCCGTCTAATTATCACTTTTCTTCAAATAATCACACGTATAATTTGGGCTCTCTGCTCTTTCTGATTTGGACCGAGGTGTGTGCCGACTCTGTGCTAATATGTAAACACAGGAGGTTAGCTCTTTCTGTGCTCCCAGCAAACAAGGAAGTAAACACTGCTGATTTATTGCAGGAGTTATGAAAGCTGTAACAAAGAAATGTTTTTTTTTTTTTAGTCTTTAAAGTGAACCTTAAGCCAGAAAAAAAAATGAGTTTTACTCACCTGGGGCTTCTACCAGCCCCCTACAGCGTTCCTGTGCCCTCGCAGTCACTCACTAATCCTCTGGTCCCCCGCTGCCAGCTAGTTTCAATTTTGCCAACAGGCCCGTCAGGACTGGCCACGCGTAGCTTTTTCCGCATTCCCGACTGTAATTAGCGCTATGGCGGGCGCAACGCGTACAAAAATATGCGTTGCCGCATATCTATGCGTGCGTAATGCGCATAGACTGCTGCAGGGGGCTGGTAGAAGCCCCAGGTGAGTAAAACTCATTTTTTTTTCTCTGGCTTAAGTGTCTCTTTAAAGGTTATTATGCTGTTGCTTATCTTTTAGAGCAGAAAGGAAGTTCTGGGTTTAGGTTGGCTTTAAGTAGTTGAACTAGCTGGCATATGCTTTGGCGCAGAGTCCAGCCAATGATGGGGGAGAGAGAGCATGTAACCAATTGTAGGAGAGGGGAGTGGTTGCACCATGAGGATGTGAGTCATGCATGCACAGTAGATGGAATAATAGTGGGAAGTCCTGTTGATTTCAGAGTGGAACTGGGGCTCAGGAAAGCCTCATACTTGGCAGCAGTCAGTGATCCTAAGGTGGTAAAGCTGCATGAACTCATAGGCAAATGCAGGAGAGGATTACAGCTGCCCAGAATCTTCCCTCAGACCAGGGCTGGTGCAGTGTCTGGGGACACCAGAATATCTGCAGGCATCCTGCAGCTCACAGCACTGCCCCCATTCTTTCCCGGCTATAGTTGAGTTTGGATGGAGCAGCAGCGTGTGTACAGAGCATGGAGCAGCAGTGTGTGTACAGAGCATGGAGCAGCAGTGTGTGTATAGAGCATGGAGCAGCTCTGGGGAACTTAACAGAGTCAGGTATAAGCACCGGCCTGTGCCCTGCTGTGTGAATGCTTCACTTTCTCCTTCATTAGCAATGTCAGCTGTCCTCATTATTATCTGTATCCAAACTGCTCCTGATCGATCCCGTTGTCGGTTGATCAGTCGGACAGGAAATTGCATTATGTTTACCCAGCATGATGTCTTACAACATTATTATACTGTATTTTGTGTGGCTGAGGGAGACCTCCCAGGAATCCCTCCCTTTGAAAATCCTGGTTTTGCTCCTGGAACTGAAACAAGTAAGACTGAAAACAAGGGGGAAATAAAAAAAATATATATTGCTGTATATGCTTCTCTATAATCTCCATTGCTCCTCCATGCACACATTCCTTTTCTCTTTTTATCCATCATTTACAACTGTGAAATGGCGCCTTTGCACACAACTACATCAGGCATCAGGCAGTTCTTATAAAGGAAACAAATTTCTGCCGCCGTTATAAAGAATATCTTGCCAGGTCTGTCCAAATGTAATTGAAATAACTCTCGGTAAGGTGACCCTTTCTGTTTATACAACAATGAATATTTTAATGAAAGAAGAACCTCACATTCTAAGCACTTAACTGCTCTGCACAGAATACCAATCACAGCTCTGCCACATACTAGAGCTGCGATTAATGTATGGAAAATATTGCCTGGTTGATGAAAGGCACGAGAGGTGATTGTGACGCCGGTTCTGGCATTCATCAAACACTTCTCTAAATAACGAGAGCTGGCCAGCTATAGTGCTAGGAGTCACTGTTATGGTAAAATACACATCTGTGTGTTCTATCTGTCTCCGGCAAGGAGTGAGATTTATGTTTGTATTCATTAAGTATACTTGGCTCTTGGCTGGAACTTTGTGATTATGTCTCAGCAGGACTTTGCCACGCGTTTGCAGCAGCAGGATAAAGGCCATCAGAGAACTAAATACATGTAGATCTAATATAACTATTCTAAGAAGTTATTTGAAAAACAGGCTTTTACAATTTCTACGTCTGTCCTTGCGTGTCAATAAACCATGAAGCTGCCCATTCATTGAGTAATCATAACACAGGGTCAAGAGGTCACGGGGTGCTCAGGGTATTGCCACTTGGCCACATTCGATACAAATGAATGGAGCCACTCAACTGCGCCACATCATAATGACGCATTTTCATCGTGACACTGCGCCACATGGCCTTGTGCTCCATACTAAAGCAGACCTGAACTCATAACTTCCTCTCTGCTCTAAAAAATACACAACAGGATAATAACCTTTAAAGAAAAACATTTCTTTGTTACAGCTGCTACAAATCCTGAAATAAATCTCCAGTGTTTCTACTTCCTGCTTTCACAGAAGCAGACATATTGTTAACATCCTGTGCTTTCAAATGAGCTTATCTGCTTTAGCAGTCAGGTGACATAGGGGAGGTCAAATTACAACTTGTGATTAGACACAGACAAGGGGGAAATACATAAGACAAATAACATTTATATCGCACATTTCTCCTGGCAGACTCAAAGCACCAGAGCTGCAGCCGCTAGGGCGCTGCAGCCACTAGGCAGTAGCAGTGTTAGGGAGAATTGCCAAAGGTCTCCTACTGAATAGGTGCTGGATTACTGAACAGACAGAGCTGAGATTTGAACCCAGGTCTCCTGTGTCAGAGGCAGAGCCCATAACCATTACACCATCCAGCCACCGGGCTAAATAGACAGGCTAAACTCTCTAAATACATACAGAGGGCATTTCTCTATGTTTTCCTTCTGTCCTGTGCAAGAGTTCTGGTCTACCTTAATAAAGAGAGAGGTTCAGGCAGTGCTGGGGAAGAGACCACCACTCCACAGTTCGGAAAGTGTGAATGAGCCTTAAAGGACCACTATCATGAAAAATTCTAAAATTAAAAATACATTTAAATACCTACAACCAATACTCTATGTTTGTTCCAAAGTAAAATGAGCAATACATTTATTTTCTCCTATGCTGCTGTCACCTACAGTAGTTAGTCGAAATCTGCAGGAACGGACAGGTTTTTGACTAGTCTATCTCTTCATGGGGGATTCCTAATATTTAATTTATCCTTTACAAAAGCACTCCCTTGAAAAGATATGTACAAAGATGCCAGCTGTCCCCTACCTTTTTGCACACTATTCTTGAAGTTGGGCTGAGCAACTGTTATTCACAAAGTGGTGTTGAAAATAAAGAAAACTCTGAGAATCCCCCATGAGGAGATGAGCTAGATCAAAACCTGTCAGTTCTGTCACATTTCTACTACATACTGTGAGAGTAAGCAACATAGGAGAAAAATAGCAACATAGGAGAAAAGCAATTTATAGCACATTTTACTATGGAAAAAATGTACTTTTTCTGTTTTCAAATATTTTAAATTTTAACATTTTTCCCGATAGTGGTCCTTTAAAGGGGAACTGAAGAGAGAGGTATATGGAGGCTGTCATGTTTATTTCCTTTTAGACAATACCAGTTGCCTGGCAGCCCTGCTGATCCTCTGCCTCTAATACTATTAGCCATAGCCCCTGAACAAGCATGCAGCAGATCAGGTGTTTCAGTGGTTCAGACTTATAAGTCTGATCTGACAAGACTAGCTGCATGCTTGTTTCTGGTTTTAATCAGATACTACTGCAGAGAAATAGACCAGCAGGGCTGCCAGGCAACTGGTATTGATTAAAAGGAAATAAACATGACGGCCTCCATATACCTCTCTCTTCAGTTCCCCTTTAAAAGACAACTGAAGCGAGAGAGATATAGAGGCTGCCATACTTATTTCCTTTTAAGCAATACCAGTTGCCTGGCAGTCCTACAAAAGGCGCAAAGCCCTGTATGTATTTACACATGTGTGGAGGTTAGTGCATTTGGATATAAAGCTGCCGGTAAACCTGTATTATTTAGAAGATTCTGTTCTTTGAAACACATGTTCCTGCTAAATGCTTAGCTGTAATGTCTGAAAAATCCTAATTCCATAAATGATTGGCTGTCTACAGCACTTCAGAAAAAAAAAAGGAAGTCTGTAAGTGTGAAAGTACATTTATTATTAAAATGTTTTAATTCACTGTCTTCTCTGAGAATATGACTGGATAGAGATTAAAAAGTTTGTTAGAAAAACTCAATTTCCATGGTCTTCACAGCAGCGTTCCAGACAAGAGCCCTGAAAGAATTTGATGGACTATGTTCATTGACAATTTGCACACTTATTTCATAGTCATTTTCTTCTGACAAGAAAACAGCAGTCTAACTGGCGCATAAATTGCTGATGAAAAGACTACAAGTAGAGCCATTTGTTTCAGGAGCAGGTATTCAGAGAACTGCGACTTACAAACAGACAAAGGAATGACTCCTTTCTTATATTTTATTGAAAAATACATTTTTTTTTTCGTGGCTAGTCTCTTGTGAGTTCATTTGGTAGTTTATGGCAATATAATAACTAACATAAAAAGACATACGTTCAACATTTTTCTTTGGACCAGAAGTCATGTAATTCTACGGTGAGGCACATGTATTCAAAAAATCCGTCACAGTTTTTAGTGTTGCGCATGCTTGGAAGCATATTTTAGCAATACACTTCAGCGCACGTCATCAATTGCCCAACAAGAAGTGAGCGTCACTTCCTCCTTGGATGGATTCCAGACGGGGATTACCACATACTAACGCTGTAATCCACGAAGGCCTGTTTTTGGTGGTGTGGCCGCCAGGCCGCACTGCACCGCTGCTATGGTAACTGCCACTGTAAACATGCACATTTTCTGGTAAACGCACAGCATAATTCAAACTGTTCTGATGGAAATCCCAGCACCGCTGATGCCCCGCTGTGAACACACCATAGAGATAAAATGCAATGCTATTATACAGTTCGCTGCAATGAAAAACAACGTATGCAGTGTGAAAGAAGCCTTAAGTTGGCCATACATCAGGCCACTTGGCGGCCAATCGACCATCCGATTCGATTATTATGATTGAACTGGATGACAATCTGTGCTGCCAAGTGCATGCCAGATCGACAATGCAACCATTTTGGGCCCTGAAATCGAAATTGGTCGCATAGTCGATCGCGCATGCTGCAAAATGTTGGGCCAACTTGCTCGATCGGGTGGTGCATGGCGGTAACTCTATGCAATTTTGCAATGATTGACGAACGCAATGAAACCTCCGGCGCTGCTGCTGTCCTCCCTAATGATAAAAGTCCCTCGAACTCAGTGCAAGGTATACCTTACCTCTAGACCACCTCCGCTAGTCCCCGCAGTCTCCAGATGCACTACACTCGCCATACATGCACGTCTCACATGGTTTCATAGTAAAAGGTGCGCATATGAAGTCAGATGTCATACACGCGGCCACGATACTAGGCAATCATGTGGCGTATGAGCAGTGTATGAGCAGCAGAGTGTGCCCAAAGCCTGCAGAGACTAGCAGAGGCGGCAGAAAGGTAATGTATACCTTGTGCTGGGCACGGGGGCATTTACATTAGGGGGCACAGCGTTGAGGCAGCAAGGAGGACGGGGCAGCTGATAGATCTCTCTCTTATCAGATTCGATTAGAGAGAGATTTTTCTCTTGGTCACATCTGCCCAGTGCCCATACATCGCTAGCAGGGGCGTAGCAATAAGGGTTGCAGAGGTAGCCACCACATCGGGGCCCTTGGGCTAGAGGGGCCCCGAAGGGCCCTCCCTCAACTACAGTATTAGCTCTCTATTGGTCCTGTGCTGGTAATTATCACTTCTATAGATACTTTGAAAAGTGGTAATTATTAACAAACTGTTCCCCATCCCCTTCTTGCACCTCTGATACTGTAGTTGCCATTGGCAGGTTTTGGTGCGCCGTATCAATTGTTATGTATAGAGTGCTTGGGGGGCCCCATTGTAAAACTTGCATCAGGACCCACAACTCCTTAGCTACGCCACTGATCGCTAGATGTGAGGCTACCTTTAGGGTTAGGAGGGAAGGAATAGGTTAGGTCCAGTCTAAATCTGCTTATTAATGGTAGAATTTTTGTAAATGATAATATTATTCAGATTGTCAGAAAAGTTCATAGTTAATTGATCCACGGCTATTCCTGATATCAAAACCGGTTAGAATTCAATATGTGAAAAAAAAAAAGTCAGATGCCCGATTAACCCAGAGGAAACAATCTGTAATGTGCAGGTTCTCTGTTTTCATACAATATGATCTGAATAGTTGGTTCGAAAATGTAATTGTTCACTAAAAATTGTACAATTAATGGGCACCTTTGTGATCACTCAAGATGCTTGGCGATCTCTGGCAATGCCTTAGTAAATCAGGCCCATTAAATGACGCAAAGGATGTTGGTCTAAATTAAGCACAACAGTAAACTAGATCTTCCCTATCTCTAATAACCAACCATCTCGTGTCCCATTCTTCATGTGCTAATAGCAACAAAAAAAAAGGAAAATAAAACACCTTATTTTTAGGTGTAATTCCCTAGAGTACATAATAGATCAGTATTAAATACACACTTTGCAGTAATCTTTTATGTTAATAGCCTCCAAACTCAATAACACTCGCCGCGTTGCTTTAAAATGATCCCGTAATATTTTATACTATAGTAAACTTGACAGGACCATCCATTTAAAAGAGAAAACAAATTGCATTTTTTGTGCTGAAGATGTAAAGTTTGCAAACAATGAAAGCTGTATTTGTTCTCAGTGAAGAGCTATTTCTCTCTCTCTCTTTGTGGCCGTATCCGCCGTGCTCAACTATATAAAGTTAAACTTAAAAACATGCCATTTTTATTTACAGTATATTTAAACTGAATAACAACAACAATAAAATTTATAATACCCGAGAACTCCTCGGTTGTAAAAGTGTCTGTAAAAGTATACGAGTCCCTCAAGACATAACTGCAGTAAAGCACATCTGTATGGTACTCAGGAGGACTTCTGTTCTCTAATTGTGTCCTGGCTTGCTTCTCCTAATATATGATCTGTTTTTCAAATATGCAGTAGATTGATTGACAGATAAAACACGAAACATCAACCGGTGCAGCTTTTGCCTTAGAAAAGCGAACACGCAAACTGCACTCTCTCAGGGTAGGAACACACTAGGCAGAAATGCTGGCATTGCGTAAAACACTAGCATTAACACGCATAATATAAGTCAATGGTCCGCATGAAAAAATGCATTTGTTTGCGTTCTGCAATGTGCATTTTTGAAACATTTTTTTTAAGCATATTTTTCTCCCAAAAGCATCAATAACATACATAATGTATATCAATTGTGACGCAGAGGTATAGCAATTTATTGCTTTTTTTATGCGTTTTTGTATAAAAAGTAAATTTGATGAGGTATTACTTCCTGTGGACTTCCTAGTGATGAGCCAGAGGGGACATCAAACATGTGTTTTTATACTGGCCACATTCCCAAAAAATTGCATAAAACGAATATCAGAAACGCACACAAAGTGCACAAAAACGCATAACACCTCACTTGCAATTTATATGTGCAACACGCAACCACAGGAAAAATACAAGCAAAACGCATGCACAAAATGCAAACACACTCAAAATGCACTTCATTTTGACAAACGCATATGCAGCAAAACGCGAGCTTTTGCGCACCGCCTGGTGTGTTCCCAGCATCACTGTCCTCACAAAGGCTGTTTAGCAGCATCTTAAGAACTCTACAATATAGATTAACATAATCAATTTAATTGTATGAGCCGGTACATTCACATAGCTGCCTTGCTTGCAGTTTATTTACATCTTTTATTATCTCCATAGGCCAATATAGCAAGAGGAAGGCAGGGAGAAATATGTTATCCGGGGGGTTGCAATGCTTATATAAGCTGAAAAATAAAATAGAAAAAAAATGCCACAACAACAACACAGGAGCAGCAGAGTATAGAACATGTAAACCAAAAAAATAAAAATGTGATGTCAAAAGTCAATTGCTGTAATGAAGTGTTTCATTGCCTTACGCGTTTCATTGTGTGCAACTATAACAGAAGCCATTTCTAAATGCTATAATGCAAAGAAGAATATGGCATAAAAGTAGCTGAAGGACATAACGGTCTTCCTGTTCTCTGAAAGCAAATTCTCTACTGCAAAGATTAATTTGTTTCTGTGGACGATGAGAACCCTATTAGGCCTTCTACACAAATGTTCAGTGTCAGTGTTCCATCACTGTAATAATCAGTGAAGTCCATTGCACAATACTGTTTACATTTCTATTCCAAAACAGTGTCAGATTTGTCAAAATGCATAGAAGAGGCAAACTGCTTAGTTCACCTCTTCTGAATGCTCTCTTCGCTGTTTGCTATTTGTAAATGAGCAGTTACGGCATATTTAAGCTGTCATTTCCTGCAGTATGTGTATGAGCTGCAGTCATTTAAATGTTAGTTGCCTATTTATAACACAGCAGAAATCTTCCTGCAGCTGTAATAGAGAAAATGAATGTAAAGGGGAAGCACCCTCTAGTGGCTGGCTGTAGTATCACTGCTAATAGATATCATTAAAGAACTTGCCCCCTCTGCATTTTCTGTTCTTAAAGGACACCTGAACTGAGATGGATGTGCCATATGTATTTCCTTTTTAATAATACCAGTTGCCTGGCAGTCATTTTGTTCTTCTGCCTTTAATACTTTTAGCCACAGACCCGAGCAAGCATGCAGATTAGATGCTCTGACTGAAGTTTGACTTAATCTTGTCAGACTTTAATTTCAAGCTGAATGCTTGTTTCAGGTGTGGGATCCAGATACAGTATAGCCAAATAGATCACCAGGACTGCCAAGCAACTGGTATGGTTTAAAAGGAAATAGTAAATATGGTAGCCTCTATATTCCTCTCAGTTCAGGTATCCTTTAAAGGATACCCGAGGTAACATGCGACATGATGAGATAGAGATGTGTATGTACAGTGCCAAGCACACAAATAACTATGCTGTGTTTCTTTTTTTTCTTTCTCTGACTGAAATAGTTAAATATCAGGTATGTAAGTGGCTGACTCAGTCATGACTCAGACAGGAAGTGACTACAGTGTGACCCTCACTGATAAGAAATTCCCCTTTATATCTTGTTCTTGCTCTCACAAGCCATTTTTTGCTAGGAAAATGTTTTATAGTTGGAATTTCTTATCAGTGAGGGTCACACTGTAGTCACTTCCTGTCTGAGTCAGGACTGAGTCAGCCACTTACATACCTGATGTTTAACTACTGTATTTCAGGCAGAAAAATAAAAAAAGGAACCTGACATAGTTATTTGTGTGCTAGGCACTGTGTACATACACGTCTATCTCATCATGTCATATGTCACTTTGGGTATCCTTTAAAGAAAACCTTTCTTCACTTGATTGCCATGAAATGCAAATAGTTTTGAGATGATGCAGGACTATACAAATTCTGTATGCAAATCTATGCGTTATGAAATGGACCAATCAAATCTCACTAAGGTAGATTGTCAAGCTGCATACATTTGCTTACACAATTTGCATAATCCTTCATCATCTTGGAGATATTTGCATTTCATTGCCTCGCCCCTTATTGCTATGTGCTACATATCTAAATACCAATTTACATATGGGAGAGGATATTACAGAAAAGGGGATATTGTTGCCTAATGAGACAGGAAGTGAGGTTATCTGGGCTGGGACCCACTACAAATCGCTTCTAAATTAGTTGATGATACTTTTCTGCTTTAAATTAGCTGATGATGGATTACTTTGCTACACTGCTAAGGGGTCTAAATGACCCTTTTATCAGTTCACCATTTTTTATTTTACCCTAACATAACACAATTACTCTTCTGCCATTCCAAGCAGGTGCCAAGATTCATTTTATATTATCATGCTTGTTTCACAAACTGTGCGAGCAGCGCAGTTTCTAGGCTAAAATGCACCCAGGGCGAGGAAGTAAAAATTGCGCCCCCCCCCCCCCCCGCGAGCAAGGTATGGGTGCCCGCAGTATAGGTTAGCCAGGTCTAGTTGCACTTAGTATAGGTCCCCCCCAGTATAGGTAGCCAAGAATAGGTACCCCAGTATAGGTAGCCAGGCAAAGGTGAGCCAGTATAGTTGCCCCCGCTATAGGTTAGCCAGGTAGGTGCCTCCAGTATAGGTAGCCAGTATAGTTGCCCCCAGTATAGGTTAGATAGGCAAGCGCCCCCGGTATAAATTAGATAGGTAGGTGCCCCAGTACAGGTTATTTAGGTAGGTGCCTGCAATATAGGTAGCCAGTATAGTGGCCACCTGTATAGGCTAGCTAGGTAGGTGCCCCCAATACAGGTTAAATAAGTGCCCCCAGTATAGGTTAGATAGGTAGCTGCCCCCCAGTGTAGGTTAGATTAGGTAGCTGCCTCCCAGTGTAGGTTAGATAGGTAGCTGCCCCCCAGCGTAGGTTAGATTAGGTAGGTGCCCCCCCAGCGTAGGTTAGATTAGGTAGGTGCCCCCCCAGTATAGATTAGATAGGTAGTTGCCCCCCAGTGTAGGTTAGATAGGTAGCTGCCCCCCAGTGTAGGTTAGATAGGTAGCTGCCCCCCAGTGTAGGTTAGATAGGTAGCTGCCCCTCAGTGAAGGTTAGATAGGTAGCTGCCCCCCAGTGAAGGTTAGATAGGTAGCTGCCCCCCAGTGTAGGTTAGATTAGGTAGGTGCCCCCCAGTGTAGGTTAGATTAGGTAGGTGCCCCCCAGTGTAGGTTAGATTAGGTAGGTGCCTCCCAGTGTAGGTTAGATAGGTAGCTGCCCCCCAGTGAAGGTTAGATAGGTAGCTGCCCCCCAGTGAAGGTTAGATAGGTAGCTGCCCCCCAGTGTAGGTTAGATTAGGTAGGTGCCCCCCAGTGTAGGTTAGATTAGGTAGGTGCCCCCCAGTGTAGGTTAGATTAGGTAGGTGCCCCCCAGTATAGGTTAGATTAGGTAGGTGCCCCCCAGTGTATGTTAGATTAGGTAGGTGCCCCCCAGTGTATGTTAGATTAGGTAGGTGCCCCCCAGCGTAGGTTAGATTAGGTAGGTGCCCCCCAGTATAGGTTAGATAGGTAGCTGCCCCCCAGTATAGGTTAGATTAGGTAGGTGCCCCCCAGCGTAGGTTAGATTAGGTAGCTGCCCCCAGCGTAGGTTAGATTAGGTAGGTGTCCCCAGGATAGGTTAGATAGCTAGCTGTCCCCTATAGTGGAGGGGGGAGCCGGAGCCGCGGGGAGGGCAGCCCGACCTCTTCCTCCCTCTCCCGGGCGCCCTCCGTGCTCCCCCCTCAGATGCAGAGCGAGCAGCCGGGAAGCGCTGTTTGCAACTCACCTGCCTGGCTCCAAGCGCTGCTTTCTCGCCGCTGGTCTGTCTCTTCTCTCTGCATACTGCGGATACACGCGGCTTCCTGTTTAGCCGGAAGCCGCGTGTATCAGCATGTATGCAGAGAGAAGAGACAGATCAGCGGTGAGAGAGCAGCGCTTGGAGCCAGGCAGGTGAGTTGCAAACAGCGCTTCCCGGCTGCTCGCTCTGCATCTGAGGGGGGAGCACGGAGGGCGCCCGGGAGAGGGAGGGAGAGGTCGGGCTGCCCTCCCCGCGGCTCCGGCTCCCCCCTCCATTATAGCGCTCCCCTCCTAACAGCGCCCCGGGCGGCGGCACGCCCCGCACGGGGGTAGAAACGGCCCTGTGTGCGAGTACACGGTAGGCAGTTCTTCAAACTATGTAGCACAACATTACCAAAGAAGAATAGGATAATACTAATTCAGATAGCACAGGTACATGATCTAAAATGATGGTTATTTCTAAACCTTAATACACAGACTTCCATATTTCAAAAGAATGTGCAGTGTTTGTTCAGTTTGTACAGCGCTGCTCCAGTCCTCCTGTTTGCTAAGTGAATTCTATGATTCATAGCAGTGCATGTGGAGTTCGAACACTTATCACTACTGCTCTGTCTACTTTTTGCTTGACTCTTTCTTTGTTTCTTTCCTCCTCTTTTATGTATTTGGCGTGCCATGCTGGCAGTGTATAGCACATCTGAAATTGAACAATACTTTGCAGTGAAGATAGCCTCCGGTTACTCGGAAATTTCTGAAACATGGCGGTTTCTCAGTTCTGAATCTTTACTTGGCAGGACAAATGCCGAAGGATTGCGGGAGTAGTGGGCTGTCCTATTGTCTAGCGGTATTTGCTGAAGTGGATAGAATTGTGTAAAACTGGCTGCTTTTTTTGTTTGTTTGTTTGTGATTTTGTTTTGTTTTTCAGCCAAGTAAAAGTTGGCGAAAGGGGATAAATATAACTTTTATATTATTTATTATTTGCACTATTTCCTTAGATGGTGTTCACACTATGCGCATTGTGGTGCATTATAATGCAAGTTATAATCAATGTAAAACAACTGCGCATTCGGGTGATCTTTGCGGATAGCCCAACTCATCAGGTGAGACCTGTCCTAGCCAGGGGAGTGGACTTTTTACAGTTGCTAGTGTCTCAGAGCACTCCATTCTTTCTATTTTACTTATAATCAATGGGCACACTCACATGTGTGTTGCCTCCACAATGTGTTGAATTCTGATGCAAGTACGGGAGCTGTGAGCTACTGGACACTGTGCACTTTACACCTGCATTACAAATGAATGGTGATGTGTTACTGTGCATCAGTGATGAGCATAAAATGCCGATATTCTTTTCGCATTCATTTTCACGACAATAATGTAAAATTTGACCTTCAATCGAAGATGCCCTAGAAAATCATTTTATAATAGGTTTGTGATTTTTCAAATTTTTTGTGAATTTACACACTTTTTTCATTTTTGGGCAATTGTTAGCATCGTAAAGAAAATTTTATTTCATTCACCCTATTGTGAAAATTCAATGTATTTTTGTGAATATTTTCCAGAAATCGAAAATAGCATTTGGCGAAAACTCTCATGCAACACTGCAGTGTGTTGTAAGGCATGCATTACCAGATGCATCCGTAATGTACTGCACATTGGAACAGAGTAAAGCTATGTACACACATGCGACAACGATCGTTCGTTGTGAACGACAAACAAACTTTTAATTGACAAAAGAACTACCTAAGTAAAGTTAGTTTTAAAAGGTGTGTAACGATCTGATCGTTAGAACGAACGTTACATCACGTAAAGCAACTATTGCGCTTGCGCATAAAAATGAAATGTTCCATGGAGAAATAGTGAAATGCGCATGTAAAAGCCTAGTACGAATGATCGTTTCCAATGATGTACTACTTTTGCAAATAAATCGTCGTTGGGAAAAATCCGCCAAGCTAGCTGGTTCGTTTTTAACGATCTAGCTCGTCCGTCGTTAGACTTAATGGTCGTTGGCTGCTTTTTTTTAAACGATCGTCGTTTGAAATGATCAGGGAACGATCGTTTCAAACGACTATAGTCGCATGTGTGTACGCATCTTTAGGCCCTTATTCAATTCACTTTGGCCTATATGCAATTCACTTTTTCATCCGAGTTTTCTCCAAGGAGATCATTTTTCATCTTCTATTTAAAATCATTACAGTACCAGTACATTTCAACTGAAAAGGTACTGAAAAGTAGGTGAATAAGTACTATCAAATTATTTTGAGTACTTCCTTGCTTTCTGGTGGCTTAAAATGCATTTTATTGACAAGTTCAAAAATATCACCCAAGAGAAAACTCAGAAGAAAAAGTTAATTGCATGTGGGCCTTTTTCTCCTACGTTTTCTCCTAGGAGATACTTTTTTCATCTTCCGTTTAAAATATCTTTTCAGCACTCAGAAACTTAAAAGGCACCAAAGAGTAAATTAAAAAGTACTGTCGATATATTCTTAATGTTTTCTTTGCTTGCTGGTGTCCTAAAAGGCATTTTATTGATAATTGTGAAACTATCACCTAGGAGAAAACGTGGGAGAGAAAGTGAATTGAATAAGGGCCTTGGTGTGGACTTAGCTTTAAGCTACATTAGGGAGTAATGTTACTGTTAGTGTAAATTAAGTTCACACTAGAGAGTCGCATTGTGTTCCCTGTACAAACAGGATCATCAAGACCAGATTTATGTTTTTTTACCACCTAAATATAGTACACTGCTGAGTCTGTTGCTGTACAGTTTGTTATGGCTGCGGACCGGGGTTTGTACTGTTTGCTGGCAGCCAATATTGAGCTTTACCTGCCCCAGTGCCAGGCTGCCCCTTTTCTCCTGCAGCCCTAGACCTGGACCTTTGTGGCCTTGCCTCAATTCCGGCCCAGAGGATCAAAACACAACAGAAGGGAAAAATCGCATTGTACATTAGGCATGTGATGCAATGCATACAATGGAGCATACAGTTGATGAAAAATACTTTGGCGATGTCCTCTGTGTACACTTACCCCACATTAACAGACACACACTCCTTTCTTTATATTTATCTTATGTTCATAGAGAAGAAGTACAGAATACACCATTTTCGGTATTTTCTGCACATAACACACATATGAAATAAATAAAAAGCAGAGTTCAGTTTCGTAGCAGCAAAATACTTTGGAGATTTGGAGGAAAAGACGAACAGCTTTCCTCCTGTTAGTTCTGTTGTTTATCCATTCTGCTAAAAATAAGTGGTTGCCTGTCTCCAACCTCTGCATAGGACTCTCTATTCTAGCAGCTCTTCCCCAGCCTTCAGCTGAGGCCGGGAGGAAAAGCCAATGCAATTCAAATTTATGCAGCTTTAACTATGTTCACACACATTAATTATGTATTATACACAAAGAAGCATTTTACAATGTGAAACGCTCTTTATCTGTGTCAAGAAGCCAAATATGTGTGGCTGAGCCAGGCGGATCAACCTGGTGTGTCCAATTCATGTCGGCTGCAATCCACATTGTGAAACACTCGGCAAAGATACTGCAACAGATAACGGCTCCAAAGACATGTGTATGCCCACACAAGCAGACGTATTCATCAGCAGCGCCACAGCATTCACTCGCTGTTCATATTAGACAGAACATTTAGGGGTTAATTCCCTATAACAAATAGCATGCCTTATCAGAGTTAACATGCCTTATCAGAGTTGATGTGCCTTATCAGAGTAGCATAGCGATTGCTAAGAACTTATGCCTGCTAATAGGCAATGACAAGTGCTCCACTCGTCCTGCCCTGAGCCCCTGCGGGTCCAATCATTTTAAAGGACATTATCCCCGTACTTTTATTGGCCCAATTGCCAATCACTTGACAGAAAACTTGACAGGAAGCCAATTAAAGCGGATCTGAGATGAAAAACTAACTATAACAAGTAACTTGTATATATATATCTTATCTAAAGTTTAGATAGTTTACACAGCAAATCTAGCTGCAAACAGTTTTAATAGAATATGATTATTTCTTCCTGTGATACAATGACAGCAGCCATGTTGTTTGTAAACAGTACACAGAGGCAGGCTTATCTGCATCTTGTGCAAAAAAAACCTAATCCCCCCCTCCTCCTCCCTCCTCCCCTCTGCCTCTAAAATCTCTGGCTAGTAATACCTCCCCCTTCTCCTGTCCAAACTGAGCTCCCATGAGCCCTTGCTACTGTCTGAAAGTGCCTTGGCTCTCTGAAAACCTGTGGGCGCAGCTTGTTTAGTTTATAGGGAATTATTAGTATTAAAACAAAAATGTATTTGGCTTGAGGAATGCCCTATAAACGATAGGAAAGTAATATAATTATGCAATGAGTAAAAGTTCATCTCGGATCCACTTTAACTTATTTGTGTGTTTTTGGGATGCGGTAGCGAGGAAATCGGAGTGCCCGGGGGAAACCCACAGAGACACAAGGAGAACATACAAACTCCATACAGAAAGTGCCCTGGCTGAGATTCAAACAGAGGACCCAGCGCTGCTAACCACTATGCCACCATGCTGCCCTATATAAATGCACAATTATAATCACAGTAATTAAGTGCTGCACAAAAAGCGTAAGCATAGATATAACAAAAGCAATCCTCTGTCATGATTTGCATGTTGGATATACTAACCCACCAGAAGCAATAAAATGAGGTATAACCACTGCTGTTATTTATCAGTTTTGCTGCGCATCAAATAGACAATGAAACAGCAATATTACAGTGTGTCGGAATAGAAGCACGAGAAAACACTTGCCATGTTCTTCCCACATAGCTTCATGCCATTTTACACCGAGGTAAAACAAAACTACATTTGTCTAGGAAAATATCTCATTAAGAAAATGGCGATGTAATATTTGCAATTTTGCGCAAGGCCAGACTAAAACACTAGCATCGTTCTTTTGATTGCTTCTCATTTAGCAGCCTTGGAAAGTGCAATCTATTTGGAATTCACTTTTTCTATTAAGCTATGCAGCTAAAGTGTATTGCCTTCGGTTAGTTCATAAAACTGGGCCGCGCAGGAAAAAAAGACCGCTATTTGTTTCCCTCCCTCCGCTCCTCTATTCATTCTTTACAACAAATCAAGATCAGTTGTTCTTGACATGATTGTGGTGAGATTTTCAATATTCAGGTTGTAAAATGTTTACATCTGTACAAAAAAATATTATATTGAATATAAAAACCAGATTCTGATTTTTATTGAAGAGTTTATGAGTGGTAAAGCAGCAAAGAACTGGCGGAGAAATATTGCTGTCCTCTCTGGTGGGGCTCACAAGAGGCATAAATGCTGATCTCGCCTTCTAGACTAGAGTCTGACCAGGAGAGGCAAAGTCAATATAAATAACCATAGGACATGGCCAGTAATAAGCTTCAAGTTTTAGACCTCAGGAGCGTCAATATGAGTGATAAGTAATAAGCAATATAAGTAAGCCTCGGTGACTAGGTAGGAATGATGCCAAAGGCTTAACTATTTGGCCTGAATTATTAAGAAAATGTGCAGGATGGGTTTGACCACAAAAGTGTCTGAGGTGACCATAGAAGGGACCATCCAATTACAGTTAAATAGGGAAATCCTATCTTTACTGCCCTAAGACATTAGATTTGACCCGAGGAAGCGGCTTACACTGTGAAATGCGTTGTCTACAAGTGCTCAGGTAGGATCTCCCCATCTATTTCATTTTTTGTGGGGTTGGAACCTACTTACTTTCTCCACATTTTTGGATACTCTACAATAATACACTAGATTAAAATCCCAGTGTCCCTGTGTTCTTCTTCACAAGCCCAAATCAATTACAGTTAAGACAGTTATGGTGTGTCAAAAAGAGGTCTCATTTGTAAGAATCACAATATGCCCATGCTGTGCCCTAAAGCCTTGTACACATGAGGGGCTTGATTCACAAAAGGATGCTAACTTAGCTAGCACGCCTAAAGCCATTTAGGACGCGCAAAGTTTAATGCGCTAAGTAAGCGCGCACAAAGTTTAAGCGCCGCACGGTGCACACGAAACGGCGCACTGGGTGCGGCTAAAACATCATAGCGCTTACCGCGCAGCGCTAAACTTTGCGCGCGATCAATAAAAGCTTTAGGCATGCTAACTGAGTTAGCATCGTTTTGTGAATCGAGCCCGAAGTAGGTTATTTAGACAAAACGTGGTGCCTCGTAATTTGTATGCCACCATAGACCAAAATGTTAATTGCAGCTGTAGCAGCACCCAGTGTGTAATTTGGGCCCTGGCAATGGCCGGAGCATTAATTAAGTTAGGAAGTGTGTAATTTGCCAGCGATAGTTGAAGCCCGAATTGCAGTAACGAGATGGGTGGTATTAGGCGTAAGGTTCACAGTAGGGGCTAGGTTAAGAAATAGCAAGGGGTAGAATTAGTGTAGATAAAAGCTTTAGTGGAATATTGGCATTATTGCCAATTAGCCATTTGGGGCAATCTCTGCCGAGAATCTAGAGGGTACATGGCGGCCCCTAAGCATTGTTAAGTGCTAGTTTAGTGCTCAGTTTCATTGCAGAATAATTCTACATATCAACTCACTGCCCATACAGTTCTATGGGGCTGTTCACAGTAACGGATCGGGTTATTCTAATTCGCCGCATGCAGACTTGGTATTGAAGTCTATGGCCAGTCTGCATTGCAGTTCACACTCATTATAATATGTGCGCTATGCGAATGACCACTGTGAAGCTAGCCTGAGCTGGATCATCTCACCTGAGCACATTGCTGTATGCTTACTAGGAATTTTCAATGAGATGCTAATGATTATGAGTTGATGCAGGAGTATGCAAATTCTGTATGAAGCTTGACCAATCAAATCTCTCTTTGGCGGGATTTGATGTTTAAACTGCATATATTTGCATACAGAAGTTGCATAATCCTGCATCAACTTATTTGCCTCTCATTGATCATCCCTACTCATTTATCATCCCGCTAAATGCTACTCCATTGCGTGGTGTGTGGTCATTCTTCCTTGCACCTCAACATGGGGATGGGGGGTTAGGGGTCCTGGGGAGCCTCTTATTCTAATAGCAATCAGTGTGTGACGGCTGGGGTAGGAGGGATGGGGGGGCGCACTTTGGTATCTCGGCCTTGAGTGCTGGAGGACCTTGTCCCAGTGGGTCTGCTTGGCCTTAAACTGTCAAGCAGTAATTGTGTTGTTTATATGCACATTATGAAAATACTTTCAAATGAACTTTAATTATATGAACTAGAAGATG